>NC_057804.1:336545018-336845018 GCF_018294505.1 Triticum aestivum
ATCACCACCACGACTCAACTTCTCGAGGGTCTCATCATCGCAAAGGACGGTAACTTCGACGACATCTTTGTCATAACTTGCAATTGCATTGATAACCCACATTGCCTCATTTTGCGTAGCTTACCCATCGAGACTAGCGGTTGAGTATTGCAGGCAATGTGACTTGTGCACATTAGTGATCATACAACATAGCATACATATCATACCATAGTGGTGCATATCTTGATATCAACTTGTGTGTCACAACGTTGTCATCGCATACACAATTGCTACCTTGGTTCGTGAGTTTTGCATGAGAAAAGAGCTCAAAAGTGAAAGAGCCACCCAAGCTTTTAAGCAAAGAGGAAAGATAATCAAAGAGCTTATAAGCAAGAACCATAGCATATTACAACATTAAGATTGTCATATCCGATCATCTTGGATCATAGCACCGAAATATCATACATACAGAATACTTGGGATAGAGTTCGTTGCATTTTTGCCTAGTAGGTTGTGCACAAGTTTGCGTATCCGCCTATTTTGCAATCGTTCTAGCGTCTCTCTAGTATTGTGCAACAAGAGCATTTCGTGGTTTCCCACATTTTGGCTCAATTTTGGATTGCACAATCCCATTTATCTATTTGCGTGTGTGTTTCCGTGTACCCATACTTGCTTGGTCTACTTGTTGCATCTGCAAATTTGTGAATCTTTTCCAACATTATTGAAGCTCACTTACTATTGCATCAAATTTTGTGCCACCATCCTAACCAAGCTCCACCATAAGCTTTTACGCGTGTAGGTGTGAGAACCGACAAGAATTGGTACCACCAGTGCTATTTCATTGTCCGCATTTGAGTGAACTTGATTCATCTTCAACTTCGGTCAAGGTACATTTGGTACACGTTCTTTTCCTTCTACCACTTACATTTTGCTTGGTATGATGGATAGGCCAAGTTCTTCTACCACTCCACCTCTCATCGAGAACGACGATGACATGTCATCATTCGTCACCAAGAACCACCTATTTGGAGCTCAAAAGGCATTGCACCAAGAGCAACAAGCAATGAGGGACTACTTTGACAACAAATTCGACGCTCAAAAGCAAGAGAATGATGCAAGAATGGATGAGATCCGTGCCTTCATGAGGAACCGGCGTCCTTCCACTTCTTCATCCTCAAGACGGAGCCGCTCGAGTCGACACTCTGACGACACCTTCTCCGACTCAAGTACACCGTCATCGAACACTCTTCGTCGAGCTGCGCGTCAAGACCGGCATGCATCTCGGAACCCGCTACATGACAAACATTCACAAGAACAAGTCGATGAGCAAATCCCTCACCCTCAATCAAACCAAGTCGTTTTTGCTCAAGCTCAAGAAAGGCAATGACTAAGGCGCCAAGAAGAAGAACGAGCACGTCTACACCAAGAGGAACAAGACGCCGAGGCTCAATGTCTTCAATAACAACAACGTGAAGCGCAAGCTCTTGAGGCGCAACGTGCCCTTCGAGATTCGAGCCGCGCCATTGCCAACCGCAATCACGAGAGGCGCAATCAAGAGGAAGCCCTTCGAGAAGAAATCCAAGAGAGGAACTACCAAATGCGTGTGCAACGTCAAGCTACACAAGGTCCTCCACAAGCTCGTCAAGCTCCACCTCAACCTCAAGTTCAACAAGAGCAAGTTGATCATGGACTTCCTCCGCGCCAAGAGCAACATGAAGATGACTATCCTCCACGTCAAGGACGTCACCATCACCATCACCAACAACATAATGAAGAGCAACGTTATGGCAAGGTCAAGTTCACAATGCCCAAGTTGAATGGAAGCAATGATCCGGAAGAGTACCTCTCATGGGCATTGAAGGTCGACAAAATTTTCCGCTTGCACAACTATGAGGAAGAGAAGAAGATCGCTATGGCATCACTTGAGTTCCAAGATTATGTGCTCATATGGTGGGAACAAGTACTTGAACGCCGTCAAGAAAGAGGTGAACCAACAATCACCACTTGGGCTCAAATAAAGGATGTCATGCGGGCACGCTTTGTACCAACCTACTACAACCGCGATCTCTTCAAGAAGCTACAACTCCTCAATCAAGGGACAAAGAGTGTTGAAGAATAATAAAAGGATATGGAGATTTCCATGATTCGAGCCAATGTCACGGAACATGATGAGCAAACAATGGCACATTTCTTGAATGGACTCAATCATCCCATGAAGAAGATTGCCGACTTCCAACCCTATTCCAACCTCATTGAGCTCGTACATCAAGCAACCAAGGCGGAACGTCAAGTACAAGATGACTTCAAGTACGCCAAGTACTCATCTAAGACCTACGGTTTCTCCAACACTCAAGCTTCAACGACTCCTTCAACATCTACATCAACAAAACCTTCTCCAAGCAACAACGACAAGTCAAGTTACAAGAAAACTTCGGCAAGTTCAAGTCGTCTTCCTCCTACTATAAGAAACTTAAAGCCGCGTGCGTCATCATCTACTCCAACCGATGAGACCGTCAAAACAAGCTCCTTCAAGTGTTTCACTTGCGGCAGCCGAGGCCACAAGTCCTTCC
The DNA here is from genome assembly GCF_018294505.1 of Triticum aestivum. NCBI lineage: Eukaryota > Viridiplantae > Streptophyta > Magnoliopsida > Poales > Poaceae > Triticum > Triticum aestivum. The sequence goes on from NC_057804.1 coordinate 336,547,568, forward strand.
AATGCACGAACAAGCGCACCATGATCCTCAACGACGACGACACATATGACTCAATGAGTGAAGAGGAGATGGAAGCCCTTGAGCAAGTGTCCATGCACCGACACGTGAATGAGGATGAAGATGATCAAGTCTTTTGTGATGAGGATTCGAGCCCTGCTCTCGTTGTCTCCAAAGTCTTGACACTTCAACATCAACAAGAAGAAGACCAACGATGCCACATCTTCCACACTAAGGCCGGCATCAATGGAAGGTCCACCAAGGTCATCATCGATGGAGGTAGTTGCCACAACTTGGCAAGTGAAGAACTATGTTCCAAGCTTCAATTGGTCAAGAGGAAGCACCCGCACCCCTACAAGGTTCAATGGCTAAGTGACTCCGGCACTATACGAGTCAGCATACGGTCCAAGTCTCCTTCCAAATTGGTGCTTATGAAGACACTTTGGAGTGTGATGTGGTCCCAATGACCGTTTGCCACCTACTTCTTGGTCGACCATGGCAATTTGACCGTGGTGTCATCCATAATGGGCGCACCAATCACTATAGCTTCAAAATGAAAGGAAAGGAATATGTGCTACGACCTATGTCTCCTAGTCAAGTGATAGCCGACAAGCAAGCCACCAATCATGGAGAGAAGAGTGGAAAAGTGACACGCCCAAAAGTGAGTGAGAGCCACAAGCCAAATTTGAGCGCCTCTTCGCCTAGAGAGAAAAACCTAATCCTATTTGCCACCAAAAGTGAGATAAGAGAATTGTGTGAGAACCCATCGAGTGTGATGCACTTCGTCCTTGTGTGCAAAGGTGGAGAGCCAACAACCAACACCTCTCACGAGTTACCTTTAGTGTTTCAATCTCTTTTGCAGGAATTCAAAGATGTTTTCCCCGATGAGCTACCTCCGGGTCTACCGCCACTATGAGGCATTGAGCATCGAATCGACCTCATCCCCGGAGCGCCACTTCCAAACAAAGCTGCATATCGTGTCAATCCCGAAGAAACCAAGGAGATTCAACGGCAAGTACAACAACTCATCGACAACGATCATGTACGTGAAAGCTTAAGCCCTTGCGCCGTTCCCATTATACTTGTGCCTAAACCCTATGGAAGTTTCCGCTTGTGTTCCGATTGCCGACCCATAAATGCCATTACCGTTTGATATAGGCATCCCATTCCTCGCTTAGACGATATGCTTGATGAACTCAGTGGAGCCAACCTTTTCTCAGAAATAGATCTTAAAAGTGGTTATTATCAAATCCACATTCAAGAAGGTGATGAATGGAAAACCGCTTTCAAAACAAAATTTGGCTTATATGAGTGGTTAGTGATGCCTATGGGTTTGTCGGAAGCACCCGGAACTTTCGTGCGTCTTATGCATCATGTTCTTAGACCTTACATTGGAGTCTTCATTGTGGTTTACTTTGATGATATCCTTGTGTTTAGCAAAACCATGAAAGAGCACATTAATCATGTTAAATCTGTGTTGCAAACCCTCCGCAAGGAAAGCCTTTATGCGAACTTGAAGAAATGCACTTTTGGCGTTGACAAAGTGGTTTTCTTGGGTTTTGTTGTCTCTTCCAAGGGTGTCCATGTTGATGAAACTAAGATTGAGGCAATTAAAACTTGGCCCCAACCCACCAAATTGCAACAAGTGCGTAGTTTTCTTGGCCTTGCAGGATTTTATTGCCGCTTTGTGAAAAACTTTAGCACAATTGCCGCTCCTTTGCATGCTTTGAGTAAGAAGAATGCACCTTTTGTTTGGGGATCTTTGCAATCCACCGCTTTTGATGAGCTCAAGTCTTTGCTTACTCATGCTCCGATTCTTGCTTTGCCCAATTTTGACAAAACTTTTGAGGTTCATTGTGATGCAAGTGGTACCGGAATTGGCGGAGTTTTGATGCAAGAAAAACGAGCCATTGCTTATTTTAGTGAAAAACTTTCCGGTGCTCAACTTAACTATCCCATCTATGACAAAGAATTATATGCCTTAGTATGTGTGCTACATGTTTGGGAACATTATCTTAGACCTCATGAATTTGTCATCCATACAGATCATGAAACGCTTAAGTACTTAAAAGGTCAAACTAAGTTGAACAAGCGTCATGCCAAATGGAGTGAATTTATTGAATCTTTCCCATATGTGATCAAGTACATTAAGGGTAAAGAAAATGTTGTTGCGGATGCACTTTCACGCATATCACACTTGTCACTCAACTTGAGTTGAATGTTATTGGTTTTGAGCACATAAAAGACTTCTATGAGCATGATCCTTCTTTTGCTACTCCTTATGCTAAGTGTTTGACAGACACATCTTGGGAACGATACTACATAAAGGATGATTATCTTATGAGAGCTAACAAACTTTGCATTCTCGAGTCTTCTCTTCGTTTGTTACTTTTGCAAGAGGCTCATGGAGGCGGACTTATGGGACACTTTGGACGCAACAGGACTTTTGCCACACTCTCCAAGAACTACTTTTGGCCCAAGATGTTCCGTGACGTCTCACGCTTCACCAACCGTTGCTCTACATGTCGCAAAGCTAAGTCTAAAGCTCAATCCCATGGTCTTTACATGCCCCTTCCTATTCCTTATCAATCTTGGGAAGACATTAGCATGGACTTTGTACTTGGTTTGCCTAGAACTCAAAATGGCAAGGATTCTGTCTTTGTTGTTGTGGACCGATTTTCTAAGATGGCACATTTCATTCCTTGCAACAAGATAGACGATGCTTCACATATTGCAAATCTCTTTTGTAGGGAAATCTTGCGACTTCATGGAGTGCCAAAGACGATTATCTCGGATCGCGACGTCAAGTTCTTGAGTTACTTTTGGAAGACCCTATGCGCCAAGCTCGGAATCAAGCTATTGTTCTCTTCGGCATACCATCCTCAAACCGACGACCAAACGGAGGTGACAAACCGTACACTCTCCGCGCTACTTCGCGTGTTGATCAAGAAGAACATCAAGTAGTGGGACGAGTGTCTACCCATCGCCGAGTACGCATACAACCATGCAAGACATGCGACAACTGACAAGTCCCCCTTCGAGGTCGTCTACGGCTTCAACCCGTTGTCCCCATTGGACATTCTACCTCTTGCTCTACAAGAGCGAACCAACTTCAACGCAAGTGCTCGTGCAAGCTACATCAAGAAGATGCATGAAGATACAAGGCACACCATCCAAGTACAACGACTAGCGACCAAGCTCAACATCAACAAGCAACCCATGGTATTCAACATTGGTGATCTAGTGTGGCTACATCTTCGCAAGGACCGCTTCCCCAACGAACGCAAGACCAAGCTTCTACCTCGCACCGATGGACCTTTCAAGGTTCTAGCACGCTAGAACGACAACGCCTACAAGATCGACCTACCATGAGACAAGTACAATGTGAGTGACACCTTCAACGTCAAAGACCTCGCACGTTACCATGGAGAGGCACCTTTTGATCCGAGGTCGGGTCTCTCCCAAGGGGGGGGGGAGATGATGCGGAGCATCCCTCGCGCATCCCCATGGACGTGCCTACATCTCTCTCAATACCTCTTGGACCCATGACTCGAGCCCGAGCTAAGGCTATTGAAGATAAGGTGAACTCGATCCTCTCCGAACTTCCTTCTCCTACTCACAAGACATGGCTACGATCTCATTCGGACACTCTGTGTGTGATCAGGTGCCTGGAAACAAGCCACGGAACAACTACATACAAGAGCCAAGACGGCAAGGACCCCAAGCGTGATGGACAAGAAGAAGAGCTGCAACAGAAGCTATAGGCATCGGACGTCCGACACTGCCCGGACATCCGACGAGTCCCAGGACCCGGACGACCGGACTCTCCGGACGTCCGGCTCTTTGCCACACGAACCAAAACTACGGACGACCGAAGCAGCCCATACGTCCGGACGACATGCAACCGAGCCGAATCTATGGACGACCGACAGCCTACGGACGTCCGGTCCCTCCTGAAGCTCCCGACGACCGACCCTCCCCGGACAACCAACGCGCCCACATCAGAGCCGAATCTTCGGACGTCCGAGCCCTACCGGACGACCGGACCATCCCGAGCCTCCGGACGTCCAACGCCTTCCGGACGTCCGGCACCTGGGTGACCGCACCTGCGGGCTGGAGCCCTTGTATCCCTTCGCTTTGACTTCCATTTGCACTAAGACTATAAATAGGTCGACCCCATCTCCTTTCTAGGGTTAGCGTTGATTTAGCTCAATTAGAGATAGAGCTTCGCTCATCCACCGGATCTCCTCCTCGTGAGAGACTGCGGCCTCCTCGGAGAAGATCCTATTGGATTCAAGACCCCCTAGTGGGAAGATCCCCTTGTGGATTTCAAGGCCTCCTCACGGAGAAGAACGGTTCCTTTGTATCCTTACCTTTGTTGATTGTGAATCATATGTTACTCTATGTTTTCTGTGATCTAGCACTCGTGTGATTGATTCTATGTTGGTTTAGTGTTTCTCCCTCTCGTTCTCCCCGTGATTCCCTCGTGTTCTTCCGCGTCTTCTTCGTGTTTCCCCGTAGGATCCACTCCAAACGTGAAAGATCATCCACATAGGGTTCCACCCTACATCAAATTCAGACTAGGCCCACTCAATTTTTCAGAAAAGTATGCAACAGGTTTGCCATCTTGTAATAACACACCTCCTAATCCAATTCCACTAGCATCACATTCAAGCTCAAAAGTCTTATTAAAATCAGGAAGTTGGAGTAAAGGAGCGTGTGTACACTTATCTTTCAATAGCGTGAAGGCTTCTTCTTGTGCGGTACCCCACAGAAAAGGCACATCTTTCTTTGTAAGCTCATTGAGAGGAGCAGCAATGGTGCTGAAATCTCTCACAAAACGCCTATAGAATCCAGCGAGGCAAAGAAAACTCCTCACTTGTGTGACCGTTTTGGGCTGCGGCCAACTCTCAATAGCTTCAATCTTGGCTTTATCAACTTCAATTCCCTATGGAGTAACAACATAGCCAAGAAAAGATACTCGGTCGGTGCAAAAGGTGCACTTCCCAAGGTTACCAAACAAACGTGCATCACGTAGAGCAATAAAAACAGCACGTAAATGTTCCAAATGTTCTTCCAAAGATCTGCTATAAATCAATATGTCATCAAAGTAAACCACCACAAATCGTCCAATGAAAGCACGTAAAACTTCGTTCATTAATCTCATGAAAGTACTAGGTGCATTAGTTAACCCAAAAGGCATGAATAACCACTCATATAATCCAAACTTAGTTTTAAATGCTGTTTTCCATTCATCTCCCAATTTCATACGAATTTGATGGTATCCACTACGCAAATCAACTTTGGAGAATATTGTAGAGCCACTCAATTCATCAAGCATATCATCTAGCCTAGGAATAGGATGACAATAAGGAATAGTAATATTATTAATGCCTCTACAATCAACACACGTACGTGATGTACCATCCTTTTTCAGCACTAGAATAATAGGAACAGCACAAGGACTAAGGGATTCACGTATATAACCTTTGTTGAGAAGCTCTTGTACTTGATGCATAATCTCCTTCGTCTCCTCTGGATTGGTACGGTATGGTCCACGGTTTGGTAGTGAAGTACCGGGAATTAAGTCAATCTGATGCTCAATCCCTCGAATAGGCAGTAATCCCGGTGGCACGTCTTGTGGAAAGACGTCAGCGAAGTCCTGCAAAATGTTAGTTACAGCAGGAGGCAAAGAGGAAGGCACGTCCTCGAATGAAAATAATGCCTCTTTGCACACAAAAGCATAGCAAACAGATTTGCTGAAATCTAGCTCATTAATATCAGATTTGGTGGCAAATAAACATGCACTTTTCAATTTAATTTCAGAAGCAACACTAGATGGTTTATTATTAGGCTTCATTTGATGCTCAAATTCTTTTGCCACAATCTGATTTTCACTCTTATTCTTCTCCTGTTTTTCTTTATTAGCTCTATTAATATCATCTTTCAAAATGGAATCAGGAGTCATAGGAAGCAAAGTAATATTTGTATCCTTATGAACAAGAGTATAGTGATTGTTTCTACCATGGTGTACAGAATATTTATCAAATAGCCATGGTCTACCAAGTAATAAGGAACATGCTTGCATAGGTACCACATCACAATCAACATAATCAGCACACGAACAGTACGTGTTACCTTAACCTTAACCTTTTCAATGTAGAGATACTAAAATGCACACGAACAGTACGTGTTACCTTAACCTTGCCGCTGTTGTTGAACCATTGGATGTAGTAAGGATGTGGATGTGGTCTTGTGGTGAGAGAAAGCTTCTCCACCATCTCCATGCTAGCCAAGTTGTTGCAGCTCCCTCCGTCTATGATGACGCGCACAGAACGTTCCTTCACAACTCCCTTGGTATGGAACAAATTGTGCCTCTGATTTTGCTCAGCTTGTGTGACCTGCACACTCAAAACACGTTGAGCAACTAAACATTCATCCATGTTAGCGTCTTCAGGAGCCATGTATTGCATCTCATGATCAGAATCATCTCCACCATGTTCTTCACGTGTAATAAGAGCCAAAGTCTCCTCATCATAGTCACTAGCGGACTCACACCCACCATCCTCAGTAGCAATCATCACACGCTGAGATTTGCATTCTCGCGCATAATGACCTCTTCCCTTACAATGACGACAAATAATATCACTTGTGTGCCCTGTTGATCCCATGGAAGAAGAAGAGCTCTATGCAGGCCCGACAGGTGCGCTCTTGGCAGATGATGGTGGTTGTGCCTGCTTTCTTGTATCACGGCTAGAGATGGCACCTGATGGAGTTGCTGGTGCAGTGGAAGTAGAAGATGCACGCGGTGTCCATGAGGAAGGTTGACCTGCAGAAAAGTTAGTGCGCGCCATTGCTTGTCGATCCTGCACTTCGTGTTCAACTTTACAAGCAAGATGGAATAAACGAGTGATATTAGTATACTCCTTATACTCTAGAATGGTCTGAATCTCTCTATTTAATCCACCCGTAAAACGTGCAAGCATAGCTTCATTCTCCTCAACAATACCACATCTAATCATGCCAGTTTGTAATTCCTGATAATATTCTTCTACAGAATTTTTTCCGTGTCTTAAACGCTGCAATTTTTGAAGCAATTCACGTTGATAATATGGTGGAACCCAACGAGTACGAATAGCAGTTTTCAAAGCAGCCCAAGTAGCTGGAATAGGATATAATCTACAATGTTCAGACCACCATACACGTGCAAAACTAGTGAAAGCACAAACAGCAGCATCAACCCGTCTCTCCTCGGGATATTGTAAACATGTAAAACGTTGCTCAGTTTCTTACTCCCAAGTAAGATATATATCAGGAACATATATACCCTCAAATGGTGGAATATTCAATTTCAGTTTAGGAATATGGACATCATCTCGTACCTGAGGTGGTGGTGCAGGCCTACCATTACGAATATATACCTGAGGTCGACCTGCTGGTGGTGGTGCTGGTGGCTGCACGTAGTTCTGATTTTGATCAACCTCATCCTCATAATCGCCCGCATACTCATCATCCTCCTGGGTACCAGCAGCAGCAGTAGCACGAGCCAAAGAAGCATCAACAATAGGAACAGCAGCACCAGAAGTTTGGCCATCCTCAATAGGAACACGCTTCGCTCGTCCATACTGATTCGGAAGGAGGCGTTGTTGTTGTTGTTGCAGAGGTGCGATAGGTGCAGCCGGCGGTGGTTGCGGAAAACGCGCGAGCAATACATTAAACTTGCTATCAAGCTTTGTTTCGTACGTCTTCTCAATGCCATCTATCTTCTCCATGGCCTCATCAAATCTGTTTAGCACATCTTGCACCTGTCCACCCATCATTTGCTGAAATTTATCATGTAGCTGTTTGTTCGTCAGGTTCTCCCAATCAATCTCTTCGGCTTGTGATCCTGGCATGGTTAGCAGCAATAGAAACACAAAATAATATGATTCTACAGACTACTAGGAAGCGGTGGTGGTGGTGGTGTGTCACAAATCCTTCAAGCGAATCTCAAATTCTTCCCAGTTCTTACCCAGCAGCAGGTGGTGATCGGCAACAGTTGTAGTCAAAACTCTCAAAGCTTGGATAAAGCGATTACCAGGGAGAATCAAACGCACGACGTAGATGTATGTGTTGCTGGGAAGGCTTATAATATGGTAGCAAAAAGGGTCATCAATAATCAATTCAGATATGTAAAGTTGAATAAAAGCTCAACGACGGTACTGTGCTGGTCCTAGGCTAGACTGTGCTAGAGACGCGAGCCAAGAACACTAACAAAATCACGGCGCTGCACGTAAACAAGGGAGGAGCACACTCTGAATTTTTTCTCTCTTTTTTTTGCACTTTTTTCTCTTTTTTTTTTGCTCCGCAACAATTTTTTTTTGAAAAAGTCTACAAATGGTCTAGAAACTGCCTAGCCAGAATTTTCCAGACTTAGTTTTTTTTGAAACTGGAGCTATTTTTCTACTGCGGGTAACACGAAAGTTCGGGAGTCCTCAATCACGACTCGGAGTATGGCGTGATCTGGAAGTCGAAAACAAAGCAACAAATACTGGACTCAGACTAGGACTAGTGGTGGAGATGAATCTGGTGGAACTCAGACTGGTGGCGGAGATGAATCTAGTGGAACTCGGACTGGTGGCAGATATATGTTGCAGGTGGACTCGGATTGGCGTGATGCAGGTGGATATGTGGTATATGGCTGCGGTGATGTCGATGGTGGTAGATGGCAACGGTGATGACGATGGTGGTATATGGCAGCGGTGATGACGATGGTGGTATATGGCAGCAGTGATGACGATGGCGGTATATAGCAGCGGTGATGATGATGATGCGGTGGCGGTGTGACAACTTGCGAACACAACTCGAAACTCTAAAGTACTAGACACTAAGACCAGCAACTAGACACGACGATGCAGTCGCAAATTCAACAACGCAAATACAAAAAAGATTATGCAATGGCTCAGACTGGTTCGGATATGATGAACTAACCCTAATTATTTTTTGGCTTTTTCGTGGACTATAGGTATGAAGAAAAGACTCGATCTAAACTACGAAAAACTGTAAAATCTCACCGAGCAACCTGGAAATCTGATACCACTTGATAGAGGCAAAGGTGTCCCGTCTTTCGATGAGATGATGGATATCGCTCTGGTGGAAGTCGACTTTGACAATCCGACTACGAATGTGCGAGGAAGTCGCGCCTTAGCAATCGCTAAACCAACTCCGAGAGGTTATTGACCACGCCGGAGCACGATCAACCTGACCACAAGGGTCTATTTCCTGCGAGCAAATGAAGAACAAGCAAGAAACTAATATTGCAATCTGGATATTGCGAATATAAGATGAAAGCTTTATTGATCAAGGTGGGGTTCTGTGACGCCTTTGTCTGGTTGTTGAACACAAACGAAGTACGCGAAGTTGCAGCTATGGCGAACTTTAATCTAAACAAAACCCTAAGTATAAACGGTGCCCTAAGGGCTGTATATATGGAGGAAGAGAGGGGGAATTTTGTGGCCCTTGGTGGAGGGGTCCGAAATCAACCCTATCTCTTGTTTCCCCACACATATGGACTCTAAAAATAGCCTATACTTATGTATTTCGAAATTACATGGGCCTGGCCCAATAAAAAGGTGACGCGGCACCTATAATAGCCTCTAGACGAAATTTATGAAGTGACATCTTGTATATTTCGTCCAAGGCTTCATGCACTCGTTATGGTGGCTTCAAAGACCTGAAATCATCACTTGTAACTCCGTTCTTGTTCCCCTTGCGCATGCCATCATCTCCATGCTTGTTCTTGCTCCAATGTTCATCCTTCTCCAAGCTAGGCCCTTCATTTGTAAGAAAAACAAATGTATCCAATTTAGGCAGCATCATATTCTCATGAACATTAGAATCATTACCAAGAAACGAAAGTACCTGGTAATTTAGTTGGCGTGCGCGAGCTCTAGTAATTGGTCCAGTATGTATAGCAGCAGGGGCTGTCGCTGTAACAATGGTATTGATGTCCTCATCAAGGTGAACTCGCTCCTCTCCGAACCATCACTTTCTACATGTGAGATATGGCTACTACCTCCAACGTGTGTTCTATGCATGATTAGGTACTTGGAGAAAAGCCACGAAGCCACCACATCCAACAGAATAGCTAGCGAGGATGCCAAGTACAAGGACCAGAGAAGAAGCTACGCGAAGCTACAGCTACCGGACGACCGGCCCAGCCCGGACGTCTGGCCCCTGAGGACCCGAGCCGAATCCACGGACGACCGGAGCCGCCGGACGTCCGACGACTCCCAACGCCCGGACGACCGCCAGACACCGGACGTCCGACACTCTCCAGCGCCCGGACGACCGACGCCGATCGGACATCTGACACCACCTGTCCAGAGCCAAAATGCCGGACGTCCGACATGCACCGGACGACGACGACCGGTACCTGTCGGACGTCCGACGCCTGTGCGCTGCCATGTGTTGGGCCACAGCCCATCTACCCCTTCACTTACCCATTCGTGGCCCTAGACTATATATACTCCTCCACCCCCTCCTAGTTAGGTTTAGCGTTTATTTAGCTCAAGTTAGAGATAGAGCTTCGCTCATCCATCGGATCTCCTCCTCGTGAGAGACCGCGTCCTCCTCGGAGAAGATCCTATCGGATTCAAGACCCCCTCGTGGGAAGATCCCCTTGTGGATTCAAGACCTCCTCACGGAGAAGATCGGTTACCTTTGTATCCTTACCTTTGTTGATTGTGGATCATATGTGTCTCTTTGTGTTCGGTGATCTAGCGCTTGTGTGATTGATTCCTTGTTGGTTTAGTGATGTTTCCCTCGTTTTCCCCGTGTTCCCCTTTGTGCTTCCGTGTGTTCTTCCTGATTCCCCGTAGGATCCACTCCAAACGTGAAAGATCGTCCACATAGGGTTCCTCCCTACATCATCTTGGATCAGAGCCAGCTTGTCTCATGATATCATCTTGGTATCATGAGCCACGTAGATCACGTTTTTGGAGCCCCTACCCTCTTTTTCTAGCTGGATTTTGTGTGTTCTTGCCTAAATCCAAAAATCCCCACCAAAAATAGCCCCAATTTTTTTTGTGATTTGTTGGTTTGATGATGTTCTGTTTATTTTGATCCATGGATTTGCTTGGTTTCAAGTGGATCTAGCATCTCCCCAAGTTTCCCCATCTTTCATCCATGAAATCTCGTCAATTTTGACCCCGAAATCTCCATTTTCTGCTCAAAATCGCGCCCCCGGACTCGCATCTCGCGTTGACCCCGGCCCACCGGACGACCGGAGTTTTACGGACGTCCGGAGCCCCAGGAACAACCGGACGTCCGACCTTTTCCGGACGACCGGAACCCCTAACCCGAACCGAATTTATGGATTTCCGACTTTTCGGGACGTCCGACGCCCCGGACATCCGACCTTTCCGGACGTCGGTAACCTGTAGTTTCACACTTCGGCTGATTCTTGTTTCGGCCATAACTAATTCATCCGAACTCCGATTTTGAGGTTCTTTAGCTCGTTTTGAAGCTCTTGACATCCCCCTTCCCACAAAAATACCACCAACATCATTTGACTCCATCAAATTTTTGGAACTTTGGCATCTTTGCCTAGGCCTTCCACCATATAATCCGCATAGCCACCACCTACTTCCGCAACCTAACCCATTTTCCTTGCCATAGCATTAGTGGTTGCTTGAGTAGTGATTCGAGTCTCCTAAGGTGTTTTGGCTACTTAGGGACAATTGCTTCTTCATCAACCACCACCACCACTTCCGCATAGGATTACCCACCATACACTTCCACCCCAACTTAACCCAATTTTTGTTTGAGCTTGTTTGAGTTGCGGCTTGTGTCTCCTAAGGTGTTTCAGCTACTTAGGGACGGCAACTTCAACTTGGACACGTGTATATCCATCATTCCACTTCCGCATTGCCAAGTGCAAACTACCACCGCTTTCCCGCTACCACCATTTGACATTTGTCATTTGTGATTTTGAGTTCGCGGTTTTTCCGTTTCCTAAGGTGTTTCGGCTACTTAGGGACGAGTCTCCATCATCTTGGTATCTACATCAAGAACACCGCCACTCATCATCGCCAAGGACGGTAACCTCGACGACACCATTGTATATTCCCCTTGCAAAGTGCATTGATAACCCTTAGCCCATTTTGCGTTACTTGCCTATCGAGACTAGCCATTTGAGTATTGCCAGCAACGTTACTTGTGCACATTAGTGATCATACTTCCCATAGCACACATACCATATCATCGTGGTGCATATATTGGTATCGCATCTTGTGTCACAAGTTTGTTCCCGCATATACACAATTGCTATCTTGGTTTGTGCATTGTGCAAAAGTGGCCATAGAAAAAAAAAGAAATAAAGCTTTTAAGCAAAAGAAAGAGAGCAAAGAAGCTTGTAAGCAAGTGCCATAGCATCATACCACATTGCACATAAGATTGTCATATCCGATCATCTTGGATCATCTTGAGAGAAACACCGGGAACCATACATACATAGCATACTTGGGATAGAAAGTATATCCATTTTGCATCTTATAGGTTGTGCACAAGTGTCATATCTGCCTATAGAGCAATCATGCTAGCGTCTCTCTTGAGTTGTGCAACACGAGCGTTTTCCGTGGATTCCACATTTTGTGCTCATTCCTTGGTTGCACGACCCCATTTATCTATTCGTGTGTGTGTTTCCGTGTGCCACATATTGCTATTGGTTCATTTGTTTCACTTGCGAATTTGTGAATCTCTTTCAACATTATTGACTCTTGCTAACATTTTGCATTAAATTTTTGTGACACTATCCTCACCGAGCTCCTCCATAAGATTTACTTGTGTAGGTGTGAGAACCGACAAGGATTGGTACCAATAGTGCTATTTCATTGTCAGCATTTGAGTGAACTTGATTCATTGTCATCATCGGTCAAGGTACATTGGTATAAGTTCTTCTCTTTCTCCCACTCATATTTGCTCGAGTCTTGTGATGGATAGGCAAGGCATTTCCTCTCCGGTCCTCGACAACAACGACGGCGTGAACAACTACATCACCAAAGCGTCTATCCTCGATCTACAACGACAAGTGCAAGGCGCACAATCAAGATTGCGAGAGCACATCGAGAATAAGTTTTCCGCACATAAAGAGGAGCAAGATGCAAGGATGGAGGAGATTAGAGCCTTGATCAAGTCTACTTCCCCTTCATCATCTTCAAGGCGGCGGCGACCAAGTCGATCATCTTCGGAGCGCAAACAAGATGCAAGCGCAAGTCGTCCAAGTCAACAACTACATGGAGACCACCATCACGTTCGGGATGAACATCATTATGAAGGGCAAGTCACCTCCAAGCAGCATGTGCACGACGACGATGAACGACATCTTCTACGAGCTCAAGCACGACAACGACATCATCATCATCATGACGATGCTCCACAAGCGCAAATGCACAAGTCCCAACAAGCCCTACTTCACGCCAAGTACAAGCTTCAAGAGCACAAAAGAAGACCGCGAGATGACCACCACCAAGAAGGCGCTACGGCTACAACAACCACTTAGGCATCTTCGTCAAGTGCTATCAAGGCATCTTCGCCTTTGGACGTATGGCATCTTCGCCTACTTCCCACGAGTATGCCTACAATGACTTCATCAAGTCCAAGGCGACCACCTACAAGCAGGGCGACACTTCCATCTTCGGAAGCCCCCCAAGGAAGATGGCCGAGCATGGGAAACTCCCTTCGGTCATGGAGACGAGCTACGAGGTGCCACATCATATGGGCCTCCAACAACAAGACGGCGACAAGACGGTCGAGCAAGGGCCTTCCCCTTCGACCATGGCGACAAGCGCGAACCTCTTCAACAACATGAAGACGACGCCCACATTGGACTCCTCCTCCGAGTCAAGCCACGCGACCGCGCATGGAGACATTTGCACCTACATCTCTCCGACACCCACATATGTCGATATGCCCCAAGTGCCATGTGAGGAGAGCCACCACCACATGAGTGGCATGAGTGACTCCACCATACGTGACATTGAGAGCATTTCCCATGAGAGGATGAGTGTGACCACCACTAGCCCCACACATGAGAGCATGCCACACATCATATGTGAGGTTGAGCGCCATTTGAGTGACTCCACCAACCATATGAGTGAGAGCATCCTTGAGGGAGTGAGTGAGCCACAACACTTAGTGAGTGAGGTAGTTGACACGGCATGTGAGGCCACTATGATTTCTAACGACTTAACCTCTACTCCTAGTGTGTTTTCTTCTTTGGTGCTAGGTCTCCTACATGATGACACGCCTATACGCGACGAGTCCATCCCTCCCATGGGAAAACCGATGGCCATGGTGGACGATGATGCACCCCCACATGGTTCCATCAAGATGAAGATGACAATGATTCGATCTTCAACACCTCACCTACAACACATGAGCGACACTCCAAAGGTAACATAGGTGATGGTGCTTCTCTTGTCCCACTAGTGGACTCTCTTGACATCGATTGCTCCCATGATGTTGACACACCTATTGCCATGCTTCATGCTAGTGAGACTTCTTCATGACTTGACTTACCTATTTATGATGAATATGATGATGAGCATGTTGAGTTGCCAAGTTGCGATGCTATGCTCCATAGGATATCATGTGAAAATTCTACTGGTCACTTCATGTTTGACAATCCATTGAACTTGTCATATGCTATGAGTGAAATCTCCCATATTGCATCATTACAATCTCAACATAGTAACTATGCATGCCCCATTAAAATAAATCCCATTTGCACTTATGGCATAGATGACGAGATGATGGTCATTGTCTTTTGCTTCTCTTGTGATGATATTGCCATGCTTCCTTTACATGATTTGCGCAATTCATCTACTATGTCACACCATGATCACATTGTTCCAAATATGCATTGTTTTGGATGTTTTCAATATTCTCCATGTGATGTTCCTACTAATGCTCATGAGGAGACCCCCATAGTTTCCTCATACATATTAGGAGATTTTGATGCATTCCATACTTTGCATGACTCCCATAATTGTGTGCACCATATGCATTCCATGAATAACAATGCTCTAGATATTTCTCATGATCCATTACATCCTTTCAGTCTCCATTATGCCATACATAATAACAAACCTATCATTATGGATGACATGTTTCTATATCACGCATCTCATTTATTTGAGCATTCGATATTTTGTGCTAACCGACACATGCCCGTGCGCATCATGATGGATGATGTGTACATATACCATGCACACACAATTTTCTCTTTCTCTTTGTTTTGTGTAGGTACTTATGAACACTCGTCAACCTCACAATCCCTTGAGTTCACGAAACGAGCTCTTGAGAGCAACGACGACTTGGGATCCCGTGGACTATCCTTACCACCGTTCCCTTCGCGCAAGGACTACGCGCATCTCTTCTACTTGGCTCTCACACGGCTATGGGCTATTTACCACTTGTCACCTTATGCTCATTTTCCCGTGTTCACTTTGCATGTTATATGTGCTTCTATGCATTTGCCATGCAATTGTGACCCTTGCTTGCATGTACCCATGATTCACCATTATGATACTTCTATGTGTATTTGCATTCTTGGTGGAGATCCTTGTTGCTATTGTCATGTTTATCATGTGCCTCATACTATTATTGATTCTTGTGTTGGGAGAGTCATGATGTTACATTGCTATTTACATAGGACTTCTTGTCAACACCATGAACCTACTTTCATCATATCTTGCTTTTATGCTTGTGCTATGACATGTGAATTATTCATGCCCACTATTTGCACACATGACATGCTTGCCATGATTCCTTCTAGTATGTTGCATCTTTGCACTACTTGCATGCTTGACTTGATCGCTATGATTACTTGCTATGTTGCATCACCCATGTTCCACTATTTCTTGCTTTCTTGGGTTGATGACATAGATGTTGATGCCTCTCACTTGGTTTTTCATGATGATTGTCTCTTGTCTCCATTAGATGCATCTTTCATATCCACTTGTATTGAGTGCAACCATACTATACTTATTGATCCTAGAGACTTTGACAACTTACTTGTGATGCATGCTTGTTTACTTGAGCCTATTGTATTTGGTTGTTCTTGCATCATATGCCTCCATACTATGAAATGCTCCCTTGTACTTTCTTATGATGAGCATGATGCATACACTTGTTGGGTATCTTACCACTCGAATGATAGGTTTTGCATTTTCGCTAACCTCATTTGCTTTTCCGAGTGTTTATCATGTTCTTTCATTTTGGAGGATTCACAAGGCGGTGCCGTTATGCGACATATTGGTTATGTGAAGGCATACATGATGTACAACTCCAACATCTTTCGGAACTTTCTTGAGGTGAACTCCTTCTCTTTGAGCCATCCTCAAATGCGCATATTGGATGGGTCACTATTTCATTGTTGTTTTCTTCTTCTTGTCTACATGATACATCTCGTGAACAGAGGAGCAACATTGGAGATTGGCTACATGGACCAAAATATTGAGGAGCACTCGCACTTGTTGGATGCACCTTCGAACCTCCACTCATGCCTCGACATCGAGCTTTGGTACACCAACACATCCATATTTGTTGATTGTGCTCATACATGTCATGCTCGATGGACATATCATAGTCACCACAAGTTTGCACCCTATACATGGATTGACTCAGATTATGCTTGTCTTGTTGCATCTATTTCCATGTCATCCATGATATATGAGCTTGTGCATTTTCTTAGCAAATTTGTTGTGATCTTTCTTGATGGCATATTCATACATCGTGATCATATTGCCTATCATCAATTGCATGATAACATAATCATATTGAGCATCCATTACCATATTCATGCTATTGATGAACCGTCTCTCTATGACATCATTTTGCACAATGGTAGAATTTGTCGCTTTGTGCACCATGCTTTTGTTCCCATGAATGCTTTGCATCTCATTCTAGATCATCTGGATAAGCTTCATGCGCTTTGTCACGACCAATCTTGCCGCACGGACTCATTCTTACATGATGGACACATTGTGTGCGCTAACCATTGTATTCCCGAGTGTTGCTTGTGTTTGCTCTTTTTGCATGTCTATCACTCCGGCGACACCTTGGACTACTTGGATTGCGCCATGTCTTCAACTCCGTCCAACTACAAGTTCGTCCCCAACAACCATTTCCATGGTGATGAGGATCACGATTCGAGGTCGGATCTTTCCCAAGGGGGGGGGGAGATGATGCGGAGCATCCCACGTACATCCCCATGTACACTCTGACTACTCTCCAAACCCCAAGTGGACATATGAAGAGACCTCGAACATACGCCATTGGACACAAGGTGAACTCGCTCCTCTCTGAACCATCACTTTCTACATGTGAGATATGGCTACTACCTCCAACGTGTGTTCTATGCATGATCAGGTACTTGGAGGAAAGCCACGAAGCCACCACATCCAATGGAACAGCTAGCAAGGACGCCAAGTACAAGGACCCAGAGAAGAAGCTGCGCGAAGCTACAGCCACCGGACGATCGGCCCAGCCCGGACGTCCGGCCCTTGAGGACCCGAGCCGAATCCACGGACGACCGGAGCCACCGGACGTCCGACGACTCCCAGCGGCCCGGACGACCGCCAGACACCGGACGTCCGACACTCTCCAACGCCCGGACGACCGACGCCGACTGGACGTCCGACACCACCTGTCCAGAGCCAAAACATCAGACGTCCGACATGCACCGGACGACCGGACCTCGCGAGCCACCGGATGTCCGATACCTGTCGGACGTCCGACGCCTGTGCGCTGCTATGTGTTGGGCCGCAACCCATGTACCCCTTCACTTACCCCTTCGTGGACCTAGACTATATATACTCCTCCACCTCCTCCGAGTTAGGTTTAGCGTTGATTTAGCTCAAGTTAGAGATAGAGCTTCGCTCATCCATCGGATCTCCTCCTCGTGAGAGACCGTGGCCTCCTCGGAGAAGATCCTATCGGATTCAAGACCCCCTCGTGGGAAGATCCCCTTGTGGATTCAAGACCTCCTCACGGAGAAGACCGGTTACCTTTGTATCCTTACCTTTGTTGATTGTGGATCATATGTATCTCTTTGTGTTCGGTGATCTAGCGCTTGTGTGATTGATTCCTTGTTGGTTTAGTGATTTCTCCCTTGTTTTCCCCGTGTTCCCCTTTGTGCTTCCGTGTGTTCTTCGTGATTCCTCGTAGGATCCACTCCAAACGTGAAAGATCAACCACATAGGGTTCCGCCCTACATCACATGGGTAAGCCACTTGCTTCCCGTTTCTGCTTGCATTCTTTCTTCTTTTTTTTGCTGGTTTTTGATCTTGGCCCCGCCCTATCCCCATTTTGGCATTCAAACTTCCCCTTGATGGACCCGGAGGACGTCGATACCGTCATCAAGGATGCCGCCAAGGACGCTGCGACACAGGCCGAGAAGATCGCCGCCGAGGAGAGTGCCAAGGGTGCTGCTGAGGACGCCGCTAAGGTGCCCGCCGGGGAGCCCGGCAAGGCCACGGCCGAGGAGGAGGTGGTTGATGACCATCCCTCCTCCTCCGCCGCCTCCAGTTCTGGCAGGTACCTAAGGGTGGGTGACGACTTTAGCTCGTTGAGTAGCTATTAACATCCCCCATCCATCTAGATAGGTTCCAACATCATTTGACTCCATCACATTTTTGGTATTTTGGCATCTTGGCCTAGGCCATCCACCATATCATCCGCAAAACCATCATAGATTTCCGTAACCTAACCCATTTTGCTCCATTTAGCATTTGTGGTTTCTTGAGTTGTGACTTGAGTATCCTAAGGTGTTTTGGCTACTTAGGGACGGTTGCTTCGTCATCAACCATCACCACCACTTCTGCCTAGGCCATCCACAATATCATCCGCAAAACCATCATAGCTTTCCGCAACCTAACCCATTTTGCTCCATTTAGCATTGGTGGTTTGTTGAGCTGTTACTTGAGTCTCCTATGGTGTTTCGGCTACTTAGGGACGGTTGCTTCGTATTCAACCATCACCACCACTTCTGCATTGCTAACTCCGGAACCACCAACGCATTCCGCTACCTCCATTTGACATTTTCCTTTGAGATTTTAAGTTTGCGGTTTTTTCGTTTCCTAGGGTGTTTCGGCTAACTAGGAACGGTTCGACATCGAAAACAATGCCGCTCACCTTCGACAACGATTCGACATCGACCACCTTCACCACTTTGACACCCTAACCGTAAGCAAGAATGGTAACCTCTATATCATCTTGGTATCGTGGTATCCCATCATTGTATATTCCCCTTGCCGTTACATTGTTAACCCCTTAGCCCATTTTGCGTCACTTGCCTATCGAGACTAGCCATTGAGTATTGCCGGCAACGTTACTTGTGCATATTAGTGATCATCGATCTACAGCTTCTGTTGCATACATACCATATCATATTGGTATCATCTTGGTATCATAGTACCATCCCTTGTGTCACAATATTGTTCATGTATATACACAATAGCTATCTTGGTTTGTGCATTTCGCATAGGTGGCCATAAAAAAAAGAATAAGCTTTTAAGCCAAAAGAGAGCAAAGAAGCTTGTAAGCAAGAGCTATAGCACCGCCACATTGCATACCATACTACCATATTAATCATCTTGGACCATCGTATGCGAAACATCGGAACATCATACATATATAGCATACTTCGGATAGAAAGTTGGTACATTTAGCATCTTACAGGTTGTGCAAAAGTGTCGTATCCTCCTATTGAGCAATTGTGCTAGTGTCTCTCTAGAGTTGTGCAACACGAGTGTTTTCATGGATTCCACATTTTGTGCTCATTCCTGTGTTGCACGACCCCATTTATCCATCTGTGTGTGGGTTCTTGTGTGCCACCCATTGCTATTCGTCGACTTGTTTCACTTGCGAATTTGTGAATCTTTTCCAACATTATTGACTCTTGCTAACATTTTGCATTAAATTTTTGTGCCACTATCCTCACCGAGCTCCATGAAAATCTTACTTGTGTAGGTGTGAGAATTGACAAGATCCATTACCAATTGTGCTATTTCCTTGTTACATTATTAAGTGATCATTGATCCGTCTTCAACATTGGATAAGGTACATTGGTCTAGTTCTTTCCTTTCTTCCACTCAGATTTTCTCAAGACTAGCCATTGAGTATTTCCGGTAACATTACATGTGCACATTAGTGATCATCCATCTACACCTTCCATTGCATACATACCATATCATATTGGTATCATCTTGGTAACATAGTACCATCCCTTGTGTCACAAGATTGTTCCCACATATACACAATAGCTCTCTTTGTTTGTGCATTTTGCATAAGTGGCCATACAGAAAAAGAGAATAAGCTTTTAAGCAAAAAGAGAGCAAAGAAGCTTGTAAGCAAGAGCCATAGCATTGCCCCATTGCACACCATACTACCATATTGATCATCTTGGATCATCGTATGCGGAACACCGGAACATCATACATATATAGCATACCTGGGATAGAAAGTTGATACATTTTGCATCTTATAGGTTGTGCACAAGTGTCGTATCCGCCTAATGAGAAATCGTGCTAGCGTCTCTCTAGAGTTGTGCAACATGAGCGTTTTCCGTGGATTCCACATTTTGTGCTCATTCCTTGGTTGTACGACCCCATTTATCTATCCGTGTGTGTCGTGGAATAGTCACAGCAGATGTCCTAGTGTGAGGACTTGTCTTGGAGCCATCGCAACTAGGTTAGTTTCAAGGGGTTAAACGGGACAAAGGACTCAGGAGTTTATACTGGTTCGGCCGCTTGCGGTGAAGGTAAAGGCCTAATCCAGGTTGAGGTGGTATTGCTTGTGTCTCGATTACCAGGGAGCGAATACGCTTGGCCTAGCTTTCGATCTCTTGTTTCTTGCCCTGAACCGCGGCCGGGTCGTCCCTTTATATACACAGGTTGACGCCCAGCAGCTCACGGAGTCCCGGCCGGCTTATAGACAACGTGTCCGACTCGGTGACTAACTATACATGCCTTACAATACAAGTCTTACATATATGGCAGTTTATTCCTACGGGCCTTAAGTCACCCTTGGGCCTTGGGCCCTTGCCTGTGAACCGCCATCTTCAGTATCCTCATGGGCTTCATATTGATGAACCGTCATAGGTATAACCCGGCCCCTCCTGGGCGGGTCATACCTAATAGTCATATCCACAACATTAAGTCCGAGGTTGATTTGAACTTGTTCATGTCAATCTTCAACACTTAGAAAAAATCTTCCCTTCTTCATTTGTGCAAGAACTCATAGCCCGCCATGACGTCATCTTCTGCGATAGTGGTAACTCACCATGACGTCATCTGCAATTAATATTAGACAATATCCCATATATCTTAACGGATCTTTGTCTTAAAAGACCTTTTCGAGAATCGAGGCGTCCGAACCGCTGGATAATCATGTTTTGGCCTCCTCATTTTTCGTGCCTACCTGTTCACCCTTCCCCTTATAAATAGGGTCAGACAGCCTCTTTTCATTATCCCCCTTCTCCTTCTCGTCTTCCTCCTCCTCTCGCAACTCATCTGTCGCTTCGAGCTCCGCTGCCACCGCGAGCTCATCGTCTTCCTCGTCTTTGGCCGCTGCATCGACCTGAATGGGACCAGAGAACGCCAGCGCTCCACCGAAGTTCATCTGCCCATGTAAGTGCTCACCTTCCTATGCTCTAGATCTGCATTAGGGTTAGCCTTATTCTTCGTTGTTCTTCGCTTTCCTCTTCCACCCTGGTAGCTTTTGATCTGAACGTAATATACAACTTGGATAGTAGCAGTTTAGCCTTTATATTTAATGTCAGCATACCTTTTCCTTCATAGAAGATCTCACGAGAGCACACGAACCCTTCTGCTTCTGCTTTAGGTTTAGAATTTACTGCATTTTCTGAACTGCCACTGATCCAAAATTATAGCTTCAGTCTGTGAAACCTATTTGTCCGGTACTTAGCAAATTTTTCTTCCTGATAGATCAACCTGGCCATGGCGGCTTACATCACCAGTTGTAGTTAGATTCAATACTTAACAGATTTCACTCTTGATAGACATCAATCTGGTCATGGCGGCTTATATCACCAGTTGTAGCTAGCCATATACCATTAGGCCCCTTTTAAGCTCCCATTCTGAATATGCATTATAATGCTTTTCATCCGGCTTAACTTAAACCGGCAAAATTGTTCTTTTCTTTTTAGGCTTATTTCTTCACAATGGCACCCAAGACAGCCACCTCCTGTAACTAGGTTCCCTCCATTGTCACTGAGGACACACTCAAGGAATTTGTGAAAACCGGCTACTTGCCAGAAAAGACTATCATGCATTATCGCGCCCCCAAACCGAAAAAGGAGAGACCTCGGCCAAAGGGTGATGAAGTCATTGTCTTTACTGATCAGATGGCTTCTCACCTCCCGGCTCTAAATTTTTTCGAGATGTTCTGCACTTTTTTGACCTTCATCCTGAAGACATCGGACCCAATTCCGTGTCAAACATATGCAATTTTCAAGTTTTCTGTGAGCTATACCTTCAAGAAGAGCCTAGTGTTGAACTATTTAGGGAATACTTTTATCTGAACCGCCAAAACGAGTTTTTGAACGGACCCAGCTTGGAACTTGGCAGAATCTCAATTCAGCGAAAAAGAGACGCTATCTTCCCCTATGCTCGCCTGCCGAGTCATCCCAAAGATTGGAACCAGACATGGTTCTATTGCAAGGATACCTCTCCGAGTGACGAGAACCGACTGCCAGGCTATCGTGCTCTGCGTCTTGACTCAAAACATCCTCTTCCAGATAAACTGACCACTGCTGAACGTAAGAAACTCGCCCCCACCATTCCAAAGGTTAAAGCTTTGCTGGGAAACGGCTTAACTGGCATTAACTTGGTTTGATGCTGGGTTGCATAGCCGATCATACCATTGAGTCGACGAACCGGATTAATATGTACCTACATGGGTTGCAAAAAGGATCCACTACACCATAGCACTGTGCATTTAACTGACGACGCCATCAACGAAATGACGAAGTCCCTTCTGAAAGAAGACCCGGCAGACTGCAGCAAAGTGGGACTAAGCCCTTTCTACACATCTAACCCGCCACCAAAAGTGAGTATTTTTAAATTACTTACTTCTGCCTTCATCCTTAAATAATCTGTTTAACTCAGCTTTGATGACTTTCACAGCCTGATGATGATTTTTGGAAGAACAAATACGACCATGAAGCTGTCGGGAAGGATAGGGCTACCAAGAAAGCCGCCAAGAAGACCGCCAAGAGGAAGGGGAAGAAATCTAGTACTTCCGAGCTGTTTGAACTGAACGACAGCTCTGAGTCGGAGGTAGCCCTTGATTCCCTTGGCTCCTTTTTCAACTTTCTTATTGACACTAATTATCATCAAGATGACATAGGGGCCAGTCAAGCTGGCGATGAAGAGGTAACTATCATTTCCTCTGACTCTGAGCCCTTGCCAAGATAGAAAATTCAAAGAGTAACCCAGAAAGTAAGGTTTTCACACCCCTTAGCAAATCTGGATCCTCACTTTCTTTTGAAGCAACAGCAGCGCGAGAGCCGGCGACAGACTCGGACTAGCGGAGGTGAAGAATTATCTTCCGGCTTACCGAACACTCCAAGGAAGCGTCGAAACAAGGTCATCCCCGATTTAAACTCTTTTTATCCTCTAGCGGGTCTCATCCGCCAACCACTTAATTCTTCCGACTCAAATTATCAGGAGACGTCTCGTTCCTCTTCCGGCGATTCATCTCAGTCTCATCTGCTGGCTTTCAAGACTGCTCCCGGGTAATAACAATTACTTATTATTTGCTCATTATGCTCCTTTATACTTATACTGACCTCTCATGACTCATGCAGTGGAAAAGCCAAGCCTAGCAAGAAGGCAAGGGTGACTAAGCCGGCAAAAGACCCGAAAGTCAATGAACTAGAGAAACAAATCCCAGCGCCTGAGACCTCCGCTCCTTAATCATCAGAGCCGGTTCTTGATGTTTCAGCAGTGATTCCTGACCCTTCTATCGATCAAAAAAACGATGATCCTTTGAACACTGAAGCATCAAGCCCAGTTAAAACAGTTGAGACACATGATGATGATGTGGTGATTACAAACACCGGCTTTAGAGAGCCGGGCAGGCCTACTATCTTGGCCAAGCACTCTGCCAAGGAAGAATACATTGAACAGCGAAAGGTGAGATTTGATGTTGCCAACTACTCCCAATTGAGCATTGGTGAAGTATATTCTGGATATCTTAGTCAAGTGCACACCAGCCGTTATCTTCAAGTTGACATGGTGAAGCAGATGCACCAAAAATTTGAGGTATGAATTCCTTTTTTATTGAGTTATGCACATCCTGTCAGCCCCCAAGTCTACTGTTTATGATGGAATTGAATATGCTGTAGACTTAGATTAACTGTGAGCATAAATATTACCCTTTGATAGAACCCTTCATAATCCGGCTTACACCATCTGTGTTAGAGCAGATCTGTAATGATCAACACTAAATCCGTAGCCCCCAAGGGCCGGTATAATCAGCATGAATGAGCCGGTCCTTTGTACCCTTGTGTATAAAGCAGAACTTACTTGTGTATCCCTCATGAGCCGGCTGTGGCCGTTTGCGGAATAACCGGGTCATCATAAAATAATAACAAGACAAGCAATGTGCATTAGCCCCCAAGTGCCGTGTACTCTTGCTTGCAAAGTGCTTGGGGCTTAATCACATGACCGTTGTATGAATAATTTTTTCGGCAGGCATTAGCCCCCAAGTGCCAAGTATTGTTGCTTGCAAAGTTCTTGGGACTTTCTTTCCGTGTCTTACATATGAACATAATCTTGAAACGGTGTATGTATAGGACACCACTGCTCAACTTCAATCTCAATTAACTACGTGAAAGCTTGGCTGGAGCAGCAAGAATCGGGGACCCGAAAGGCCGACTCAAAATTCTAGTTTAGCGTGGCTGAAACTAAGAAACTGAAAACCAGTTTTGAAGTTGAAAGAAGCGCTTGGGCTGAAGAGAAGACTGCCTTAACACAGCAGGCTGAGAAGGCGGAGGCAACTCTTCTGGAGGCGACCACTAAACTTACCAGCTTAAAATGCCATGTGTCTCAGATGGTTTCTGCTATATTTGGTAAGCCGCCTTGCTAGTATCAATTTTGAATTTCTTCCTTGATGATATAAACCACCTCTAACCCATCCATTATTATTATTCAGGTCCCTGGAGCACCAATCTTAACCAAGATATGCTTGTGAAGCTGAAAGCCGTTTATACACTTGTTGAGCAGCTCTATACTGGGACTCAGCGCGCACTAGCCACAATTTATCCGGCTAATCAAGCACCTACTCTCTTGGTTGAGGTCTTGAGGAAGCTTTCTGTTCTTCCTGAGAGGTTTAATGAGATGAAATGATTATCTGCAAGAGCTGGCGCTCTAACAGCCTTGAGCCGGGCCAAAGCATGGCTACCAGAGCTAGACCCGGCCGATATATCAACTGGGTACCCAAGCTTGAAAGAAGATGGCAATCCTTTTGACAAGAAGGACTTCGCCGCCTATGCGAAGGAGATACTTCCCCTGGCCAGTCTGATTGCTGATGAGATAGATCTTTCAAGATATCAACCGGCTTATGACATGGAAAATCAGAAGCTGTCGATGCCAGCTTATAAAATGATGGATCTAATTCCTCCAATCCGTAAGCACACTTTTGCTCCTGAAGTTAACCCGTGCAAGCTTATTGATGATGAAGCTAAATTCCAAACATTGAATGGCATTGACTGGTCATCACCAACCTTCCAGGCAGTAGAGGAGGACGAAGAAGCGGGGAAGGATGATCCAGAAGCTTCAAGTCATCAGAGCCAAGAATATTGATCCGCTGGGCGGTTGGTATATGTGATCTTCTAGAAAAAATTAATCATTTTGGCTCCTTGAGTCATGTAATAGGCTAGAAAAAACTTTGCTCTGCCATGCCATCGTGCATGGTTTATGTTTTTCCCAACAGTGTTGAGCCGCCACTTGATAATTATCCTTTTAAACTTCTCATGACGTTGATTTGTGTAGATGGAACTTAGAATTATCCTTCACACAAGTAGATCACAAGGGCCCTTGGCGGTTTACCGCAGAGCGGGTCATAATACCTCATATATAACCACTGATGTTTAAAACAGTTCATAGACAGGGTTGGTTTAGTCATAATTAGACATAATCATAATAAGGATATTATACATGTGATATTGAATCATACTGCCAGCTTATGATACCTGTGCAGTAAGGGTGATAACCCAAAACATAGAAGCCAATACTTCCAAGTACTTAATACCATCATACACGGGCGACTTATTGTGATGAGGACATCAATACAATTGTTACACCCACAGCCCCTGCTACTATACATACTGGACCAATTACTAGAGCTCGCGCACGTCAACTAAATTACCAGTTACTTTCGTTTCTTGGTAATGATTCTAATGTTCATGAGAATATGATGCTGCCTAAATTGGATACATTTGTTTTGCTTACAAATGAAGGGCCTAGCTTGGAGAAGGATGTACATTGGAGTAAGAACAAGCATGGAGATGATGGCATGTGCAAGGGGAACAAGAACGGAGTTACACGTGATGATTTCAGGACTTTGAAGCCACCATAATGGGTGCATGAAGCCTTGGATGAAATATACAAGATGCCACTTCATAAATTTCGCCCCGAGTCTATTCTAGGTGCCGCGTCACCTTATTATTGGGCCAGGCCCATGTAATTTCGAAATACATAAGTATAGGCTATTTTTAGAGTCCGTATGTGTAGGGAAACAAGAGATAGGGTTGATTTCGGACCCCTCCACCAAGAGCCACGAAATTCCCCCCTCTTCCTCCATATATACAGCCCTTAGGGCATCGTTTAGACTTTGGGTTTTGTTTACATTAAAAGTTCGGCATACCTGCAACTTCGCGTACTTCTTTTGTGTTCAACGACCAGAAAAGGCGTCACAGAACCTCACCTTGATCAATAAAGCTTTCATCTTATATTCGCAATATCTAGATTGCAATCTTAGTTTCTTGCTTGTTCTTCGTTTGCTCGCAGGAAACAGACCCTCGTGGTTAGGTTGATCGTGCTCCGGCGTGGTCAATAACCTCTCGGAGTTGGTTTAGCGATTGCTAAGGCACGACGTCCTCGCATGTACGTAGTCGGATCGTGAAAGTCGACTTCCACCAAAGCGATATCCATCATCTCATCGAAAGACGGGACACCTTTGTCTCTATCATATTGCCTCACACCAGGCCAGGTTAACAAAAACCACGGGTATGCTTCAAATATGAGCTTTGAGAATTGAGTCTACATGGCCTGAATCACTTTAAACCATATGTCAAGATAGTAGCAAGATGAACCGAAAAAAAACATTCAAAAAACCAAACAAAATGAAAAAACGAGGCTATGCTTCGAATACAAGCAGGAAGCCAGACCAAAAGGGTTATTTCGTAGCTATGCTTCGAATACGAGTAGGAAGCTAGACCAAAAGTAGTTTGTGGCCTTGGGACGATCAAGAGGGTAACGACAGCTATGATTTGAATATGATTAGGAAGCCCCCTAGTGACCATAAGGTTTTGGCATTGCGCCGATCAAAAGGGCAACGACAGCTATGATTCGAATACGATTAGGAAGCCCCCAAGTGATCTTTGAAATTATGATGAAAAAGACTCATTATTCGTGGAAATGAAACGAAAGAGGCCCTGCTTTGTAACAACCTGGTTTTTGGCCCTTTTCTTTTTCTTTTGATTTATTTGGTTTTTGCTCTGTTTTTCTTTTTGGAGTGGTTCTGCGGCCTTGCCACCTGGGAAATCATCCTCATTCCTCTTCCCAAGTGGCTAATCATTCTCAAAACCTTGCCAAAATCATGTCACTTCACTCCTTGACCAAACCCTAAAATCTTTTTCTAGGGAATATTCCTTTTTCTGTTAAAGGAACAAGCCTATCTGCCCCTAGGTTGTGAAGAAACCTATATTTCTCTCTGTCCAAAAATTCCCAATTAATTCTCATAATTCCTTTGGGTCATATATAGCTCAAATATGCCCAAACATTTCCTTGGCTAGTTCAAAAATAATTAACCAATATTCCTTTTTCTGCTCTAGCCTGAATGGCACATTGTGAAGGAAGTGTCATTTATATTTTTCCTAGTGACTCCAAACCTTTTTGGTCATGTTTATATGTCCAAATAATTGCCTCATGCACAATTTCAATTTTATTTGCCAAGCTAATCTTCCTCAGTGAATTTTCAAAGTTTCTGTCAGACAGAAGGCTTTGTGAAGGAAGTACTAGGTAGGAGTACCCAAATGAGTTGAACTTTTGCACACTCGTTAATGTGCTCATTTTAACCCCCTCCACCGATTTGCAGCCCCATATAATTAAAGATGTGAGCACAGGAGCAAATCTTTGATTCTGGCAATATTTTCAGGTTGTGAAGCAAGTGTATTTTATATTGCTTCAAAAATCCTGATAAATTACCAGATAATTCTTATACACATAAAACATCTCTCCACCCAATTTGGCACCATTTCATTGATCCATTTCATCACCAATATTATTCCAAGTTTCTAGACAGAATTGATGTTTGTGAAGCAAGTGCCATTTTGGCTTGTCCATTTGGCATGAGCTTTTTACAGCATCTTAATATGTCCAAATAATAAAGCCTTGCCCAATTTGAGCTCAAGTTAATACTCCATGTGAGTGCATCATCATGCTCAAGTTTCTGGATCATTTTGGTCAGTTGTGAAGCAACTACAGTAAATCTTGGTCCATTTATCCTCAAACTCCCCAGGATTGTAGTCCTTCCTAGCCTAAACACCCCAGATAACTTATTTGGCTTCAAGCAATTCTCTGTTGATCACACTTAGTTGATAAAGTTTACTGCAGTAAACTCCAGAGCTCACTTATAATTTAACCACTGCGTCTTTAACCAAGTTACCACCATAGTTGAAACCTACCTTGGAAGGACTCCACCGCTGACAAGGTTTGGCACTAAGTAGGAAGCCAGAGCGCATGCTGTCAGTGGTGACCACAGGAGATGCCGCCAAAACGGTGGTCTCGCCACCGTTGGCAACAGCAGCGCCGCTCCGGCCGGTTCTGGGTTGTCCCCAAGTGTCAAACAGCTCAGCCTCATTGTCCTCTACCCTCTGAACCCCTCTCACCCTCCAGCAGCTTCCTCACTAACGCTCGCCGCCGCGTGCCCACGAGAGTACAGTGGCATTTTGGATCTGTTCGTCGCCGTCTTCTTCCTCCCCGTGCTCCCTGGCCTCCTCTGCACAATGGGCTCCTCTCTACGCCTCCCCGTCGTTCACCCCCGAGCTCGAGCGGGCGAGCATGCATCCTTGGTGCAGGACACACGGCCGCGGTGGTGCCAGCTCGGCCATCTCGCCCCGCGGCTATTTAAGCCAACCTCGAGCTCCCTCGACCTCACCACGAGCCTCACAACCCTCCTCTAGCCCTGCCTAGCCACTTCCCCAAGCTCGAGGAGCTCCCGTTGCCCTCCCTTGCCGCCATGGCCGCCGTGGTGCTCCGGCTAAATTCGGATGAGCTGAGTCCCCTCACTCCATTCTGCCGCCATCATCCTCTTCCCCACTCCTCAGTGCACCTCTTACACCCCTCGCCCCCTCGCCGGAGTAGCAGAAACCTCCGTCTTCAAGTCCAACCGCCACCGGAGCCGCCTCTGTTCCTCTCTCCTCGTGGTCGTCCCGCCCCTCCCCGGTGCTGGCTGACCTCGGAGACGGGTGCGGCCGATCCTCTCGAGCCCACCTGTGGCGTCACCCTCGCCGGAGACGGCCGGAGCCGGCCGGCCCGTCGTCGGTGACGCGCCCTCCCCTGCCTCCTCTATCCCGTGCGGGAGCAGGACGAGGAAGAAGAAGACAGAGGCCAGGCGGGCCCTCTTCTCCTCGCCGGCCCCGCGTGGCAGCCTCAGCCCGTTAACCTGGCCAGCCCACGTGGATAAGTGACGGGCCCCATAGCCTGTGGGACCCGCACGTCAGCGACCCCAAGCACCAGCCCCGCCTCTGATGACGTGGCAAGTGGAAACGTATTTTGGGCGAGTACATTTTCTCTACGAAAGCATATTTCCAACTTTGCGTTTCTGCCTTATCCACTTAGGGACTTGTTTGTGATGAAATGTTTATAGAAAAGTCCCTGAACTTCAACCCTCCATAACTTTTTGCTCGTAACTCCAAATGAGGTGATTCCAAAGCCTACTTCTTTGTTTCGTCGAGCCCGTTCTATTGGTCATGCTTTCACGATGTGTTAACATTCTGAAAATGACCATTATGCCCTTGCCCTTATTCAGCCCCCTCCGAGAGAGAAAGATTTCCGGCGATTCGTTCCGCGAGTTTCTCACACTTTCTCCCGGTGATTTCTTCCACCCTAGGCAAGCCACACCCTCCATTTGCATCACTGAAATGCAGTGACATGGTTTAATTTATTTGAACTTGTTTAAAACATTGCTTTAGCTACATGACTTGGTGCATGGCAGTTTCTCGGAGTATTATTTTGATCTTGCTGTTGCCATGCTATTGTTTGGATTACTAGGAGATAGGGTTGTAGTTGATGAATACCATGTTATCATTGGAGTATTAGTGGTTGGTATTATGATTATTTCCATGATGGTATCTGTTTTGGAGTATTACTTTGGATATCATGCTGCCTTTGGATTATTAGTGGTTAGTATGATTATTTTCATGAGGCTAGTTGATGTTCTGTTGCTTGGAGTATTATTTTTGGAGATGATGTTTACATGTGGATCTTAGCTGGATAGATTTATTCTTGTTACTGGAGTAGTAGGATTATGGTTTTCGGATTCAGCATGATAGTAGTGTTATGCTATCCTCGGAGTATTTTGGTATGATGATATTATGCTCAGATTATTTGTTGGATATTGCTATGACTTGGATTATAGTTGATAGTTGATATCGGAGTATCAGTTATCATAGTTATATTTTTGGGAATAAATTCCATCATTAAGTTGGTCAGGTGCCACCGAACCGGGCTTTTCCAGTGCAACCACATTTGTCGGTATAGGGCGGCCCTAATGCGGTCTATTGTCGTGCCTCTCGCTCGTGCCTCCAACGAGGGAAGGTTATGGGCATGCGGTACCTTGGCCCGGTAAGCAGACATAACCTTGTGTGCCCGTAGTTGTTATAGCCGGCGGGTCCCCGTTTGGGAACGTTTATTGTTTTGGCCACGACGGTGGTTGTTGTGTCTTTGGTAGACACAGGGCCACCCATGACTTAGCCAAGTGGGGAGTGAGTCGGAGTGGCCGGGAGAGTGTCAAGGCAGTATATCGGTTTTGTCAGAACGCCATTGGTCCACCCGAATGGGAGTGCGAGGCCATGGGTTCCGTGGTTTGGGTACAGTGTGCTACCTCTGTAGAGTGTGTTTGTTTAAACTATCGATAGTCGCGTCCTTGGTCATGGGCATGGGTTCGTACTAGGTCACACCGTTCGATCAACACTCACATGACGGAATGACTTATAGGTGATTTATATGTGGATATTTTGAGCAGTACAGATTGGTAGGATGTAGATGATGTTGGGGACCAAGTGTTGGTCGTGCTAGTGATCGCCGGAAAGATCATCGTTTGGGACCAAGTGTTGGTCATGGTAGTGATCGCCGGAAAGATCACAGTTTGAGACCAAGTGTTGGTCGTGGTAGTGATCGCCAGAAAGATCACCGTTTGAGACCAAGTGTTGGTCATGGTAGTGATCGCCGGAAAGATCACAGTTTGAGACCAAGTGTTGGTCATGGTTGTGATCACCGAAAAGATCACCGATTGGTTTGGATCACGAGGTGATCGAGATGGTATATTTCTTGGCCGGTTAGTCAAGAGGGATATGGTTATGGAGATCTGAGATGGTGATTTATGAGTATTGTAGTAGTTTCAAATCATGCTTAGTAGTTGCTGTGGTATCATGGTAGTTGTTAATTTAATTAACCTGCTTAATGCTATGTTGTTGTCTGGCCTTGATTTTTTGGTTGTTGTGAGCTTGCAAGTACATTCAATGTACTAACCTGGCGTGTCATGCCATATTGTAGGTGATGCCGTGATTGCTTGATTGCTTGTCGTGGTTTCCGTTCGTGCGAGATAGATCGTGTCCCAGCCAGAGTCCCTGCAGAGTGGAGTTCACCGCCTTCGTCGTTGTTCCGCTGCTAGAAGATTTCCGCTGCTACGAGTTGTTCCGCTGCTAGCATAGAGCAAGTGTAGTATCGCAGGCGTAGTGTCACCGTGCTGATGTGCTTCTTTGTAACATCATGCCCATGTATTATTATTCTTGTTATAAGAGCTGATTTGTTCTATGTC
The DNA here is from genome assembly GCF_018294505.1 of Triticum aestivum. Taxonomy (NCBI): domain Eukaryota; kingdom Viridiplantae; phylum Streptophyta; class Magnoliopsida; order Poales; family Poaceae; genus Triticum; species Triticum aestivum. The sequence continues at coordinate 336,579,896 of NC_057804.1, forward strand.
AAGCAGTGTCGTATTCCAGAGACTTCTCCTCGATCTCTGGGCTGGAATACAGGGCGTTCCGGTTTCTCTGAGCCAGGGTGCCACATGCTTTATCAGGGATGTTGGCTTTATTATAATCATCATAATATATACATTATCAAAATATGTACATCATAAGAGCCGGTGGCTCAAGTGTAGTATGGCCAAAGATGAGCAATATTCCACGGCCGGCGGGTCTCCTCCTCCGACTGACATGAGTCCTTGTGGTCTCAAACATCGATGAGATAATATGACCCATTGTTCAAATTCTTGCTGACCACAAAGGGTCCTTCCCAAGGTGGGGATAGCTTGTGTATGTCAGTTTGATCCTGGATGAGCTGGAGCACCAAGTCACCTTCTTGAAAGGTTCTGGTCTTAACCCGGCGGCTGTGATAGCAGCATAGATCTTGTTGGTAAATCGCCGAACAAGCCGCCGCAAGGTCACACTCCTCATCTAACAGGTCAAGTGCATTCTGACGTCCTCTTTCATTATCATCCTCAACATAAGCCGCCATGTGGGGCGGGTCGTGACGGATGTCACTAGGGAGAACCGCCTCTACTCCGTAAACCATGAAGAAAGGTGTGTAACCCGTAGATCTGTTGGGGGTAGTATTGATACTCCATAGCACTGAAGGTAACTCCTCCACCCAACAACCCGGCATTCTCTACAAAGGAACCATAAGCCGGGGCTTGATGCCTCTCAAAATTTCTTAATTGGCTCTTTCGGCTTCACCATTGGATTGAGGGTGAGCCACTGACGAGACATCAAGTCGAATATGCTCATGTTGACAAAACTCTTTCATAGCACCCTTGGATAGATTAATTCCATTATCAGTTATAATGCTATGGGGAAAGCCAAAGCGAAAAATCACCTTTTTGACGAATTGAACTGCCGTTGTCGTGTCACAATTACTGACCGGCTCTGCTTCGACCCACTTTGTGAATTTGTCAACCGCCACCAAAAGGTGGGTCTTTTATCCTTAGTCCTTTTAAAAGGCCCAACCATATCAAGCCCCCAAACTGCAAACGGCCAAGTTATTGGAATCATCTTCAACTCATGAGTCGGCACGTGAGCTCGCCGTGAAAATTTCTAACAACCATCACATTTACTAACCAAATCCTCTACATCAGCATGAGCGTCAGCCAATAAAATCCATGACGAAAAGATTTAGCCACAAGAAACCTTGAACCGGCATGATGACCACAATCTCCTTCATGAATCTCGCGAACAATCTCATGGCCCTCCTCAGGAGAGACGCAACGCTTAAATGCCCCAGTGACACTGTGATGGTGTAACTCGCCATTGGCAATTGTCATTGACTTAGACCGCCGGGTTATCTGCCTGGCCAAAGTTTCATCCTGAGGTAACTCGCCTCCGGTCATATAAGCCAAATATGGGACTGTCCAATCAGGGATAGCGTGAAGAGCCGCCACCAATTGTGCTTCCGGGTCAGGAATAGCAAGATCTTCCTCTGTAGGCAGTTTTATAGAAGGGTTATGCAGAATATCCAAGAAAGTGTTAGGTGGCACCGGCTTACGCTGAGATCCCAACCGGCTTAAGGAATCAGCCGCCTCATTTTTCCTGCTATCAATGTGTTCCACTTGATAACCCTTGAAGTGCCCAGCAATAGCGTCAACTTCACGGCGATAAGCCGCCATGACTGGATCCTTAGAATCCCATGTGCCCGAAACTTGCTGAGCCACCAAGTCTGAGTTGCTGAAACATCTCACTCGGCTTAAGTTCATCTCCTTAGCCATCCGAAGACCATGGAGCAAGGCTTCATACTCAGCTACACTTTTAGTACAAGGAAATATCAACCTTAAAACATAGCAAAAATTGTCACCTCGAGGGGAAGCTAAGACAACTCTAGCCCCCGAGCCCTCTAATTGCCAGGACCCATCAAAGTGAATAGTCCAAAATATGTTATGTGGCTTCTCTTCAGGCATCTGCAGTTCTGTTCAATCATTGATGAAATCCACAAGTGTTTGAGATTTGATGGTCGTGCGAGGCATATAATTTAAACCATGGGTCCAAGCTCAATGGCCCACTTGGCCACTCGACCTGTAGCTTCTCTATTTTGGATAATATCCCCTAAGAGAGCAGAAATGACCACAGTGATAGGATGACCCAAGAAATATTGCTTAAGCTTCCGACTCGCCATGAATACCCCATATACCAACTTCTGCCAATGTGGATACCTCTGCTTGACTCAATGAGTACTTCACTGATGTAGTAAACCGGCCATTGAACTGGATATTCCTTGCCTGCTTCCTTCCGCTCCACCACAACAGCTACACTAACAGCCCGGGCGTTAGCAGCCACGTATATTGATACAGTGATATGGCCTTCTCACCCAACCGGCTTATGAACCGGCTTAAGGCAGCAATACGACCCGCTAGACGTTGAACATCATTGATACATGCCGGTTTTGCCAGGGAGGTAATGGCTTTGATCTTCTCCAGGTTAGCCTCAATGCCTCTGTTAGAAACCAGAAAACCTAAAACCTTGCCTGCTAGCACACCAAAAATGCACTGGGCTAGGTTAAGCATCATCTTGTAGACCCGGAGATTGTTGAAGGTCTCCTTCAAATCATCTATCAAAGTTTCCTTCTCTCTGTATTTCACCACAATATCGTCCACATAAGCATGAACATTGTGCCCAATCTGACTGTGAAGGCAACTCTGCACACATCTCTGGTAAGTCGACTGGGCGCTCTTGAGCCCAGAAGGCATAGACACATAGAAGAAGACTCCAAAGGGAGTGATAAAAGTTGTCTTCTCCTGGTCCTTAACTGCCATCTTGATCTGATGATAACCATAGTAAGCATCCAAAAAACTCAAGAGCTCACAACCCACCGTAGCATCAGTGATTTGATCAATATGAGGGAGAGCAAAAGGATCAGCCGGACAAGCCTTGTTTAAGTCCGTGTAGTCCAGGCACATATGCCAAGTGCCATTCTTCTTAAGCACCAGCACCGGATTAGCCAACCACTCAGGATGAAAGACTTCAAAAATGAACCCAGCCGCCAAGAGCCGGGCCACTTGTTCACCAATGGCCTTACACCTCTCCTCATTGAAGCGACAAAGGAATTGCTTGACCAGCTTAAACTTCGGATCAATATTAAGAGTGTGCTCAGCGAGTTCCCTCGGTACACCCGGCATGTCAGAAGGTTTCTATGCAAAGATGTCCCGGTTCTCACGGATGAACTCGATGGGCGTGCTTTCCTATTTTGGATCCAGATTAGCACTGATACTGAACTGCTTGGATGAATCACCAGGAACAAAGTCAACTAGCATAGTGTCATCGGCCGACATAAACTTCAACAACAGATCGTGCTCTGTGGTTGGCTTTTTCAATGATGTCATATCGGCCGGATCAACATTGTCTTTATAGAACTTCAACTCCTCTGTTGCACAGACAGATTCAGCATAAGCAGCGTCACCTTCTTCACACCCCAAAACTATTTTCCGACTTCCATACACTATGATGGTCCCCTTGTAACCTGGCATCTTAAGCTGGAGATAAACATAGCAAGGTCGTGCCGTGAACTTGGCATAAGCTGGCCGTCCAAATAGAGCTTGGTACGAGCTTCTAATCTTGACCACTTCAAAGGATAACTTCTCGGCCCTGGAATCATGCTCATCGTCGAAGGCCACTTCCAGTTCAATCTGGCCTACAGGGTACGCCGACTTACGAGGCACTACTCCATGGAAAACAGTATTGGACGGCTTAAGATTTTTATCAGTCAACCCCATGCGACGGAAAGTATCATTATAAAGGAAATTAATGCTTCTTCCCCCATCCATGAGTACCTTAGTGAATTTGTATCCACCAACTTGAGGCACCACCACCAAAGCCAAGTGACCCGGATTATCAACCCGGGGCGGGTGATCCTCTCAACTCCACATAATAGGTTGCTCAGACCATCACAAGTAATGGGGAACCGCCGGCTCAACGGCGTTCTTAACCCTCTTGTGGAGCTTCTGGTCCCACTTGCATAGACGTGTGGTGAAAACGTGGTACTGCCCGGTGTTGAACTGCTTCCGATGACTTTGATATCCAGACTGCTGCTGCTACTGACCCCCTTGACCAGATTGTTGATTCTAACCACCCTGATTACCTTGATGGTTTTAGTGACCCTGAAAACCGGAACTAGAACCGCCACCACTATAACCCGGGCCATGAGAACCGCCACCACCGAAACCTGAGCCGCCGCCCTGATTAGGACATGACTACCTTGGATATGACCAAAAATATTGCATACATGCATATTTGTCAGGTGATTTCTAGTGCAAACTATTCAATAATCTATTTATGTTATCCAGAACAAAAATACTTCACATACTTTTGTGTTTTGTCTAATTGCAGGTGTATGGGAGATTTGTACAATTCACATATGAAGATAAGGAAGAAAGAGATGTTTATTTTCTGTTCAAAAAGTTCTCTCACGTCACTTTTGGCCCAAGAGAAGATAGAGTCCAAGTCTCTCACGTTCTGGACTCAGATTCGGACTGCACAGACATACCTGACTCAAAATGTCAACAACTTTTTCATATGGACACCGAATTGGGTGATTCTTGTTTTGTTGGAAAGTAGATTTCGTGCTCTTCCCAAACCAATTGGATTCACCTTAAAATTAGTCTGGAGCGTTGAGTTATGGACCAAACAATCTGATGCTGCAGCAGAATCAGAGTCAAACTACAAGTCCAAAGGTGTTACGTCACCTCCACTTCAGCCCATTGGCCTTGTACGACCTAGGGTTAGTTTTAGGCTGCCTTGGGACGTCCTCCCACCTCCTTGGCCGCCACCTCTTGCTCCTATATAAGTAGATCCATCTAGTAGCTTTTCCTTTGGGATTTGTTTAGTTAAAAGTTAGCAACGCAACTTCGTGTACTTCGTTTGTGTCCAACGACCAGACCAAGACCGCTTTTTAGATCCCCACCATTATCAATTCTTCATCCATATTCGCAATATTCAGATTGCTTTATCATATTCTTGCTTTTTCTTCGATTGCTTGTAGGAATAGACCTTCATTGTCAGGTTGATCATGCTCCGGCATGGTCAATAACCTCTCGGAGTTGGTTTAGCGATTGCTAAGGCGCAACGTCGTGCACGTTTGTAGTCAGATCGTCAAAGTCATCTCCACCAAATCGATAGTTATCATCTCATCGAAAGATCGGCACACCCCGCCTCTATCACGCCCGGTCCATAATTGTTCTGGAAAAATTCAGAATTTTTGAGCTCCCTCATAATTTGATAATCCTTCCAAAGGTGGGTGGACGACCTTTCCTTCATGCCATGCTTTGGACAGGGTTGATTCACCAAGTGCTCAAGATTGACACCTGAGCCACCGGTCCGAGGAGGTGGCTTCCCCTTACAACGCTGACCATTATTCTGCATATTGGTATTGGCCACAAAATCTGAATTACTATCAGCCTTGCGCTTACCGTTGCCTCCCTGACTCGCCAGGTTATGTAGCTAATCCTTGGTGTTGCCACTCTTCTTTCCCTTTACCAGCTTTTCATCATCAGACTCGGGGTCCTTGGTACTATCAGAGTCGGCATATTTAACTAGAGCCGCCATCGACTGCCCCATATCATTGCAATCGCGCTTGAGCAGCCCTAACTTCTGTTTGAGGGGCAAAAAATGGCAATTTTTCTCTAACATTAAAAATTTGTCGCGGAGGAAAAAAAGAGAGGAAAAAAGTGCAAAAAAAGTGAAAAAAAGAAAAAAAATCACAGCCTGCTCCTCCCTTGTTTACATGCAGCGCCATGATTTTGTTAGTGTTCTAGGCTCGCGTCTCTAGCACAATCTAGCCTAGGACCAGCACAATACCGCCGTTGAGCGTTTATTCAACTTTATATCTCTGAATTGATTATTGCTGGCCCTTTTTGCTACCATATTATAAGCCTTCCCAGCTTCACTTACATCTACGTCGTGTGTTCGACTCTCCCTGATAATCGCTCTATCCAAGCTTTGAGAGTTTTGACTACAACAATTGCCGATCACTGCATGCTGCTGGGTAAGAACTGGTAAGAATTGAGATTTGCTTGACGGATTTGTGACACCCACCACCACCACTTCTTAGTAGTCTGTAGGATCATATTCTTGTGTGTTTCTATTGCTGCTAACCATGGCAGGACCACAAGCTGATGAGATTGATTGGGAGAACTTGACAAACAAGGATGATGAGTGGACAGGTGGAAGATGTGCTAAACAAATTTGAAGAGGCCATGGAGAAGATAGACGGCATTGAGAAGGTGTTCGAAACAAAGATCGATAACAAGTTTAATGAATTGCTCGCATGTCTTCCACAACCACCACCCGCTGCACCTGTCGCACCTCTACAATAACAACAACAGCAAAAACAACAACAACATCTCCTTCCAAATCAAGTGGGACGAGCAGTGCGCATTCCCCCTGAGCCTGGTCAAAATTCTGTTGCCGTTGTACCTACTGTTGATACTTCTGTAGCTCCTGCTGCTACTGCAGAGGTGGAGGATCAGTATGAGGATGAGGTTGATCAAAATCAGAACTACGTGCAACCACCAGCACCACCACCAACAGGTCGTCCTCATGCATATCATCGCAACGGTAGGGCTGCACCACCACCTGAGGTACGAGATCGCGAACATTTTCCAAAACTAAAATTGAATATTCCACCATTTGAGGGTAGATATGTTCCTGATATATATCTTACTTGGGAGTTAGAAATTGAACAATGTTTTACATGTTTACAATATCATGAGGAGAGACGTGTTCCTACTGCTGTTTGTGCTTTCACTAGTTTTGCATGTGTTTGGTGGCCTGAACATTGTAGATTATATCCTATTCCAGCTACTTGGGCTGCTTTGAAAATTGCTATGCGTAATCATTGGGCTCCACCATATTATCAATGTGAATTGCTTCAAAAATTGCAGCGTTTAAGACAAGGAAAAAATTCTGTAGAAGAATATTATCAGGATTACAAACTTGCATGATTAGATGTTGATGAGGACATCAATACCGCTGTTACACCCACAACCCCTACTGCTACATATATTGGACCAATTACTAGAGCTCGCGCACGCCAATTAAATTATCAGGTACTTTCGTTTCTTGGAAATGATTCTAATGTTCATGAGAATGTGATGCTGCCTAAATTGGATACATTTGTTTTGCTTACAAATGAAGGGCCTAGCTTGGAGAAGGATGAACATTGGACCAAGAACAATCATGGAGATGATGGCATGCGCGGAGTTACAAGTGATGATTTCAGGACTTTGAAGCCAGCATAATGAGTGCATGAAGCCTTGGACGAAATATACAAGATGCCACTTCATAAATTTCGTCCGGAGGCTATTCTAGGTGCTGTGTCACCTTATTATTGGGCCAGGCCCATGTAATTTCGAAATACATAAGTATAGGCTATTTTTAGAGTCCGTATGTGTGGGGAAACAAGAGATAGGGTTAGTTTCGGAGCCCTCTACCAAGGGCCACGAAATTCACCCCCTCTTCCTCCATATATACAGCCGTCAGGGAACCGTTTAGACTTTGGGGTTTTGTTTAGATTAAATTCTCCATAGCTGCAACTTCTCGTACTTCGTTTGTGTTCAAGGACCAGACAAAGACGTCACAGAACCCCACCTTGATGAATAAATCTTTCATCTTATATTCGCAATATCCAGATTGCAATCTCGGTTTCTTGCTTGTTCTTCGTTTGCTCGCAGGAAATAGACCCTCGTGGTCAGGTTGATTGTGCTCCGGCGTGGTCAATAACCTCTCGGAGTTGGTTTAGCGATTGCTAAGGCGCGACGTCCTCGCACGTTCGTAGTCGAATTGTCAAAGTCGACTTCCACCACAGCGATATCCATCATGTCATCGAAAGACGGGACACCTTTGCCTCTATCAAGTGGTATCAGATTTCCAGGTTGCTCGGTGAGATTTTACAATTTTTCGTAGTTTAGATCGAGTCGGTTCTTCATACCTACAGTCCATGAAAAAGCCACAAAAAAATTAGGGTTAGTTCATCATATCCGAACTAATCTGAGCATTTGCATAATCTTTTTAGGGTTTTGCTTTGTTGAATTTGCAGTTGCATCATCGTGTCTAGTTGCTGGTCTTAGCGTCTAGTCCTTTAGAGTTTCAAGTTCTGTCACAGTTTGTCACGCCGCCGCCGCACCATCTTCATCGTTCTTGCCATATACCACCACCGCTGCCATATCCCACCAACACTGCCTTATACCACCACCGCTGTCATATACCACCACCGCTGCCATATCCTACCACCAAATATCCACCACCAATCTGAGTTCCTTGCATATTAGTTTTGTTTTCGAGATCCATCTAATTTCCGATTCGTGTTTCCTTGCCTGAGTAGGTTTCGGAAAAAAAATTAGGCCAAAATTTCGGCGACCAAAAATATTTTTTCCCTATCCTATTTTTAGGTCCCAGGAGTGTTTTGAGACATTCGCCATCATAGTGATTTTTTGTCGCACTTTTTCGTTGTCGCTGCCCTGATTTTCAAAAAAAATTGTCAAAAAATTTCGTGCCCATCTTGTGAGTTTGACTTGGGAAGAGTTTTGAGACACTCGCCATTATAGTGATTTTTCGCAAAAAAAAGAGCAGCACAAAAAAAAGAGCAGAGCAAAAAATAATAGCGATTTTTTTTTCCAAAGTGTGCTTTTCCCTTGTTTAAGTGCAGCACCATGATTTTGTTAGTGTTCTAGGCTCGCGTCTCTAACACGGTCTAGCCTTGGACCAGCACAGTACCGTCGTTGAGCGTTTATTCAACTTTGCATCTCTGAATTGATTATTGCTGATCCTTTTTGCTACCATATTATAAGCCTTCCCAGCTCCACATACATCTACGTCGTGTGTTTGACTCTCCCTGGTAATCGCTCTATCCAAGCTTTGAGAGTTTTGACTATGGTTGCCGATCACCGCCTGCTGCTGGGTAAGAACTGGTAAGAATTTGTGATTCACATGACGGATTTGTGACACCCCACCATCACCATATTCCAGTAGTCTGTAGGATCATATTCTTGTCTGTTTCTATTACTGCTAACTATGGCAGGAACACAAGTCGACAAGATTGACTGGGAGAACATGACGAACAAGGAGCTTCATGATAAGTTTCATCAAATGTTGGGTCAACGGGTGGAAGAAGTGATGGCCAGCTTTGGAAAGGCAATGGAGAAGATGGATGACATTGAGAAGTCAATTGACACCAAGTTGGATGCCAAGTTTGATGAATTACTCAAACATCTCCCACAACCAGCTCTACACCGCGATATAGTAGGGCGAGCACAGCGTGTTCCTATTGAGCCAGGACAAAATTCTGGTGCCGCTGCTACTTCTGGTGGTGCTTCTGTAGCTCCTGCTGTTACTGCAGAGGTGGAGGACTATTATGAGGATGAGGTTAATCAGAATCAGAACTACGTGCAGCCACCAGCACCACGACCAACAGGTCGACCTTAGGTATATATTCGCAACGGTAGGCCTGCACCACCACCTCAGGTATGAGATAATGACCATATTCCGAAACTGAAATTGAATATTCCACCATTTGAGGGTAGATATGTTCCTGATATATATCTTACTTGGGAGTTAGAAACTGAACAACGTTTTACATGTTTACAATATCCCGAGGAGAGATATTGTTTGTGCTTTCACTAGTTTTTTGTGCTGCTGTTGTTTGTGCTTTCACTAGTTTTGCATGTGTATGGTGGTCTGAACATTGTAGATTATATCCTATTCCAACTACTTGGGCTGCTTTGAAAACTGCTATGCATACTCGTTGGGTTCCACCATATTATCAACGTGAATTGCTTCAAAAATTGCAGCGTTTAAGACAAGGAAAAAATTCTGTAGAAGAATATTATCAGGAATTACAAACTAGCATGATTAGATGTGGTATTGTTGAGGAGAATGAAGCTATGCTTGCACGTTTTATGGGTGGATTAAATAGAGAGATTGAGACCATTCTAGAGTATAAGGAGTATACTAATATCACTCGTTTATTCCATCTTGCTTGTAAAGCTGAACGTGAAGTGCAGGATCGACAAGCATTGGCGCGAACTAACTTTTCTATAGGTCGACTTTCATCATGGACACCGCGTGCATCCTCTACTTCCACTGCACCAGCACCTCCATCAGCTGCTACCTCCAGCCGTGATACAAGAAAGCAGGCACAACCACCACTATCTGCCAAGAGCGCACCTGCCGGGCCTGCACAGAGCTCTTCTTCGTCCATGGCATCAACAGGGCACACAAGTGATATTATTTGTCGTCGTTGTAAGGGAAGAGGACATTATGCGCGAGAATGCAAATCTCAGCGTGTGATGATTGCTACTGAGGATGGTGGGTATGAGTCTGCTAGTGACTATGATGAGGAGACTTTGGCCCTTGTTACAAGTGAAGAACACGGTGGAGATGATTCTGATCATGAGACGCAATACATGGCTCCTGAAGATGCTGATAGGTATGAATGTTTAGTTGCTCAACGTGTTTTGAGTGTGCAGGTTACACGAGTTGAGCAAAATAAGAGGCATAATTTGTTCCATACAAAGGGAGTTGTGATGGAACGTTCTGTGCGCATCATCATAGACGGAGGGAGCTGCAACAACTTGGCTAGCATGGAGATGGTGGAGAAGCTCTCTCTCACCACAAGACCACATCCACATCCTTACTACATCCAATGGTTCAACAACAGCGGCAAGGTTAAGGTAACACGTACTGTTCATGTGCATTTTAGTATCCCTACATATGCTGATTTTGTTGATTGTGATGTGGTACCTATGCAAGCATGTTCCTTATTACTTGGTAGACCATGGCAATTTGATAAAAATTCTATACATCATGGTAGAAATAATCAGTATACTCTTGTTCATAAGGATAAAAATAGAGCTAATAAAGCTATGACTCCTGATTCCATTTTCAAAGATGATATTAATAGAGCTAATAAAGCAAAACAGGAGCAAAATAAGAGTGAAAATCAGATTGTCGCAAAAGAATTTGAGCAACAAATGAAGCCAAATAATAAACCATCTAGTGTTGCTTCTGAAATTAAATTGAAAATTGCATGTTTATTTGCCACCAAATCTGATATTGATGAGCTAGATTTCAGCAAATCTGTTTGCTATGCTTTTGTGTGCAAAGAGGCATTATTTTCATTCGAGGACGTGCCTTCCTCTTTGCCTCCTGCTGTCACTAACATTTTGCAGGAGTTCGCTGACGTCTTTCCACAAGACATGCCACCGGGATTACCGCCTATTCGAGGGATTGAGCATCAGATCGACTTAATTCCCGGTGCTTCACTGCCAAACCGTGCGCCATACCGTACCAATCCAGAGGAGACGAAGGAGATTATGCGTCAAGTACAAGAGCTTCTCGACAAAGGTTATATACGCGAATCCCTTAGTCCTTGTGTTGTTCCTATTATTCTAGTGCCGAAAAAGGATGGTACATCGCGTATGTGTGTTGATTGTAGAGGTATTAATAACATTGCTACTGCTTGATGAATTGAGTGGCTCTGCAATATTCTCCAAAGTTGATTTGCATAGTGGATACCATCAAATTCGTATGAAATTGGGGGATGAATGGAAAACAACATTTAAAACTAAGTTTGGATTATATGAGTGGTTAGTCATGCCTTTTGGGTTAACTAATGCACCTACTACTTTCATGAGATTAATGAACGAAGTTTTACGTGCTTTCATTAGACGATTTGTGGTAGTTTACTTTGATGACATATTGATTTATAGCAGATCTTTGGAGGAACATTTGGAACATTTACGTGTTGTTTTTATTGCTCTACGTGATGCACGTTTGTTTGGTAACAATGGGAAGTGCAGCTTTTGCACCGACCGAGTGTCTTTTCTTGGCTATGTTGTTACTCCACAGAGAATTGAAGTTGACAAAGCCAAGATTGAAGCTATTAAGAGTTGGCCGCAGCCCAAAATGGTCACACATGTGAGGAGTTTTCTTGGCCTCGCTGGATTCTATAGGCGTTTTGTGAGAGATTTCAGCACCATTGCTGCACCTCTCAATGAGCTTACAAAGAAGGATGTGTCTTTTGTTTGGGGTACCGCACAGGAAGAAGCTTTCACGGTGTTGAAAGATAAGTTGACACATGCTCCTTTACTCCAACTTCCTGATTTTAATAAGACTTTGTGTACACCTAGTACTTTCATGAGATTAATAAGATAAGTTGACACATTTTAGTATCTCTACATATGCTGATTATGTTGATTGTGTATGGTTTCCTACCTCGTGCACCTATTGATTTGTCGCCTCTTCCATCTACGGAGAAGGTTAATTCTGATGCTAAACAACGTGCTGAATTGGTCTTAAAAATGCATGAGTTAACTAAGGAAAACATTGAGCGTATGAATGCTAAATATAAACTTGCTGGAGATAAGGGTAGAAAATGATAGAGGCGGGGTGTCCCGATCTTTCGATGAGATGATAACTATCGATTTGGTAGAGACGACTTTGACGATCCGACTACAAACGTGCACGACATTGCGCTTTAGCAATCGCTAAACCAACTCCGAGAGGTTATTGACCACGCCGGAGCACGATCAACCTGACCACGAAGGTCTATTCCTGCGAGCAATCGAAGAACAAGCAAGAATATAATAAAGCAATCTGAATATTGCGAATATATATGATGTATTAATAAAGGTGGGGATCCGTAAGCGGTCTTGGTCTGGTCGTTGGACACAAACGAAGTACACGAAGTTGCAATGGCCAACTTTTAACTAAACAAATCCCAAGGAAAAGCTACTAGATGGATCTACTTATATAGGAGGAAGGGGTGGCGGCCAAGGAGGTGGGAGAACGTGCCCGCATCCTAAAACCAACCCTAGGTCATACAAGGCTCACGGGCCCAAGTGGAGGTGATGCAACACATTTGGACTTGTTGTTTGACTCGGATTCTGCTGCAGTGTATGATTGTTTCGTCTATATATCAACGCTCCGGGCGAATTTGAAAGGTCAATCCGATTAGTCTGGAAAGAGCACCAAATCTAGATTCCAACAAAAAAAGAATCACCCTATTAGGAGTCCTTATCAAAAAGTTGTTGGCGTTTTGAGTCAGGTATGTCTGTGCAGTCCGAATCTGAATCCAGAACGTGAGAGACTTGGACTCTATCTTCTCTTGGCCCAAAAGTGACGTGAGAGAACTTTTTGAACAACACTTAAACATCTCTTTCTCCCTTATCTTCATATGTGAATTGTACAAATGTCCCATACACCTGCAATTAGACAAAACACAAAAGTGTGTGAAGTATTTTTGTTCTGTATAACATAAATGGATTATTGAATAGTTTGCACTAGAAATCAACTGACAAATATGCATGTATGCAATATTTTTGGTCGTATCCAAGGTAGTCATGTCCTCATCATCCTCCCTTTCTTGAAAACAAAGCCGTCCTCGGCGTTGCTTAATCTGAAATGTGGCTAACAAAAGAGACAAGGTGTACATGTTGTATATGTATATATCATCCATTTTTACTTTCCTTGATTTTTGCACATATGACACATGAATAGATGAGTAACTTGCATAGTTCATAAAATCTAAAGCCAAAACATTATCACAAGAAGTAGAAGGCATGAAAATATTGCAACTTAGTTTGCACATATAAGTGAAGCTCTTATTCATTTCAAAAGATTGACAATTTTCATCATTAAACCATCCCAACATTGGTGAATAAACCTTACGTGCATCAAATTTACATGCTACAACATGCTTAAATAAGAAAACATGCAATAAGTCATTTGACACGGAATGTTCACCAAGAATAGAGGTCATATCAAAATGATTAAACATTGGCACAATTATTTCCTGATTCACATATGAATGTATTTGATCCAAATATGAATTATTTCCTGATTCACATGGTTCTTTGACATCAACAGTTGTTGGTATTTCAGTTGTTTGATCACATGATGCATTCATGATAGTAACATGATTCTCTAAACTAGGTGGCATGCTCAAATCAACAGGTAACTCAACACATGATGTATTTAAGTTAGTTAGGCATGCATCATTCTCATGTGAAATTATATCATCGATTCATTTACGGTTACCTTGTCGCAAAGATGTAGCTGATGTAGGTATGGATAATGGCAATATACCATACACTTGAGATGATGTCGCACTCACAATCTGAGGTGTCGCTGCTCTATAAGGTGCAATGATGGAGGAATCAACCGATGGTTGTGAGCATGAATTGGAATAGTAATTGTTGTAGTCACCCAACGCATGCTCCTGTAACTGTCTCTCAAAGGTACAAGCACGAACGTACATACCAGTAATGCAATGAGGAATATACTGAAATCTTGCCTGAATATCATGGTTCAAACCACCAAAAAATCTATTCATTGTATCATCCTTAGATTCTTCTATGTCACAATGATGTATATAAGATTTGAACTCTTGGTAGTAAGCATGAACAGTGTTGATGCCTTGTTTAAATTGTTCAAATTTGCGAAGCAATTCACGACAATAGTAAGGAGGGAAAAATTGTTGTCTCATTACATCTTTCAAATCTTTCCAAGTTGTGGGTTGGTTATCAATGTTTTTCTTACAATGCACACTCCACCAAACAGAAGCAAAACGAGTAAATGCTCTAGTGGCAGCTCGTACTCGCTCCAGTTCAGAAAAGTCATGGTGACTAAAAACTTGTTCTACTTCAAGCTCTCAAGGAAGATAAATAGCAGGACTAAATCTACCCTCAAATGACGGTAAAGAGATAACCTGACCATGTGCTTGTGTGTGTTGTCCCAACTCTCGTGATGGTGGAGATGTGTCCGTCATCCAAGAACTTCTATCTCTGGAACCTGTCATGATTACTAGAAACAAGAAACAAAATTCGAGAATAATGTTCCTATGAACTACTAGGATGTGGTGGTAAACGCTCACAGTATAGCAAATATCAATATCTTACAAGTTCTTACCATGCAGCAGGTGGTGACAGGCAACCAGCGGTGTCAAATAACTCCGACGATTGTGTAAAGTGATTGCCAGGGGAACGTACATATACACGGTGTAGAAATATGTGGAGCTGGGTTGGATATATATGGTAGCAAAAGATTAACAATAATCAATTCAAAGATGCAATGTTGAATAAACGCTCAACAACGGTACTGTGCTGGTCCTAGGCTAGACCGGACTAGAGGTGCGAGCCTAGAACACTAATGAGGTCACGGCATAGCACACCTAGCATCAATGAAGGATAAGTAGCTCTGGACAGCAAGATATAAGTGAAGATCACAACGGCAGTAAATATAGTGATGAATAACAACTGCCAAGCAGGATATATAAAAACTCTCTCTCCAACTTTCCTCTTGAAAAGTTTGCTACTAACTCAAGCTTTCCAATGCAAAAAGAATCACTCAATTCCGAATTGATATGAGGAGTCAAAGAATTCTAAAACTGGACTGAAAAACTGGAACAAACTGTATGCGCGAACTTCGGAGGGCAAAAAGACCTATTTAGAAGCTCATTTTGAGACGCCAAATATTGAACTAGCTTTTGCAACTATTCAGATGCGTCTAGTCGCTAGCTTTAATTTGAGTACTTATGGAGCTAAAATGGAGTTCGTATGAAAACGTTGTTGGTGTTTTGAGTCAGGTATGTCTGTGCAGTCCGAATCTGAATCCAGAACTTGAGAGACTTGGACTCTATCTTCTCTTGGCCCAAAAGTGACGTGAGAGAACTTTTTGAACAACACTTAAACATCTCTTTCTCCCTTATCTTCATATGTGAATTGTACAAATGTCCCATACACCTGCAATTAGACAAAACACAAAAGTCTGTGAAGTATTTTTGTTCTGTATAACATAAATAGATTATTGAATAGTTTGCACTAGAAATCACCTGACAAATATGCATGTATGCAATATTTTTGGTAGTATCCAAGGTAGTCATGTCCTCATCAGAAAACATGTTGTGTTTGCACCTGGAGATCTTGCTTGGTTACATTTGCGTAAGGATAGATTTCCTGATTTGCACAAATCGAAGCTAATGCCACATGCCGACGGTCCTTTTAAGGTGTTAGAGAAAATAAATGATAATGCATATAAACTTGAGCTGCCTGCAGATTTTGGGGTTAGTCCCACTATGAACTTGTAGATTTGAAGCATTATTTGGGTGAGGAAGATGAGCTTCCGTCGAGGACGATTTAATTCAAGAAGGGGAGGATGATGAGGACATCAATACCATTGTTACACCCGCAGCCCCTACTGCTATACATACTGGACCAATTACTAGAGCTCGCGCTCGCACCCGCAGCCACCATAATGAGTGCATGAAGGCTTGGAAGAAATATACAAGATGCCACTTCACAAATTTTGTCTAGAGGCTATTATAGGTACTGCGTCACCTTATTATTGGGACAGGCCCATGTAATTTCGAAATATAGAAGTATAGGCTATTTTTAGAGTCCGTATATGTGGGGAAAATAGAGTTAGGGTTGGTTTCGGACCCCTCCTACAAGGGGCCATGAAATTCCCCCCTCTTCCTCCTTATATATAGCCTTAGGGCATTGTTTGGACTTTGTTTTTTTTTAGATTAAAAGGTTGCCATAGCTGCAACTTCGTGTACTTCGTTTGTGTTCAACGACCAGACCAAGACGTCACAGAACCCCACTTGATTAATAAAACTTTCCTATTTTATTCGTAATATCCAGATTGCAATCTTAGTTTCTTGCTTGTTCTTCGTTTGCTTGTAGGAAATAGACCCTCGTGGTCAGGTTGGTCGTGCTCCCGCATGGTCAATAACCTCTCGGAGTTGGTTTAGCAATTGCTAAGGCGCGACGTCCTCGCACGTTCATATTCGGGTCGTCAAAGTCTACTCCATCCGAAAATGATAGACAACATCTCATCAAAAGATGGGACACCTTTGCCTCTATCAAGGGTCCTCTTGGTACCTAATTATGCACAACATTCCAGACTTAGGTAGTAGCCATGTCTCGAGTGGATCATATGTGATATCACTAGGGAAAGAAGTCACCTCGGTCTCAAGAGCTCTAGCTCGCGCTCATGTTATAGGTCCTCTTGGCACTTGGTGAGACGATGGTAGGTCCATGGGGATGATCTCAGGATGCTCCGCATCATCTCCCCTCCCTTGGGAAAGATCCGACCTCAGATCGAAATTCTCATCTGCATGGTAGGGGAGAGATCTTCGATGTTGAAGATGTCGCTCACGGAGTACTTGTCGCATGGGATGTTAATCTTGTAGGCGTTGTTGTTGTAGTATTCAAGCACCTGGAAGGGTCCATCGGCTCGTGGTAGAAGTTTGTAATTGCGTTTGTTGGTAAGCATTCCTTGCAAAGGTGTAGCCACACAAGATCTCCAATGTTGAATATCATGGGTTGCTTGTTGATGTTGAGCTTGGTCGCGAGTCGTTGTATTTGGCGCTCGATGGTGTGCCTTGTATTTTCATGCATCTTCTTGAGGTAGTTCACTCGGGCACTTGCGTCCATGTTGATGCGCTCTTGTAGTAGTAGAGGAAGAATGTCCAATGGGGATAATGGGTTGAAATGGTAGACGACCTCGAAAGGGGACTTGCCGGTAGTCGAGTGTCTTGCGCGGTTGTAAACATACTCGGCGATGGGTAGGCACTCCTCCCACTCCTTGATGTTCCTCTTGATCAACACGCGTTGTAGAGTGGAAAGTGTTCAGTTCGTCACCTCCGTTTGGCCGTCGGTTTGAGGATGGTATGCCAAAGAGAATAAGAGCTTGATTCCGAGCATGGCAGATAGAGTCTTCTAAAACTAACTCAAGAACAGGACGTCACGATCCGAGACAATCGTATTTGGCACTCCATGTAGGCGCAAGATTTCCCTACAAAAAATATTTGCGATATGTGAAGCATCGTCTATCTTGTTGCATGGGATAAAATGAGCCATCTTAGAGAATCGGTCCACAACAAAAAACACGGAATCCTTTCCATTTTGAGTTCTAGGCAAATGAAGTACAAAGTCCATGCTAATGTCTTCCCAAGGTTGATAACGAATAGGAAGGGACATGTAAAGACCATGGGATTGAGCTTTTGACTTAGCTTTGCGACATGTAGAGCATCGGTTGGTGAAGTGTGAGACATCACGGAACATCTTGGGCCAAAAGTAGTTCTTGGAGAGCGTAGCGAATGTCTTGTCGCGTCCAAAGTGTCCCATTAGTCCGCCTCCATGAGCCTCTTACAAAAGGACCAAGCGAAGAGAAGACACGGGAATGCAAAGTTTGTTTGGTCTCATAAGGTAATCATCCTTGATATAATAGCATTCCCAAGATGTATGCGTCAAACACTTGGCATAAGGCATTGCAAAAGTAGGATCATGTGCATACAAGTATTTTATGTGCTCAAACCCAATGACATTCAATTCAAGTTTAGTGACAAGCATGCATATGCAAGGAAGAGCATCCGCCACAACATTTTCCTTACCTTTGATGTACTTGATGACATAAGGAAAATACTGATGTAGGGTGGAACCCTATGCGGATGATCTTTCACATTTGGAGTGGATCCTATGGGGAATCACGAACAACATGCGGAAGAACTAGAGGGAAAACACGGGGAGAACGAGAGAAACACTCAACCAACAAGGAATTAATCACACAAGTGCTAGATCACTGAACACAAAGAGATACATATGATCCACAATCAACAAAGGTAAGGATACAAAGGTAACCGATCTTCTCCGTGAGGAGGTCTTGAATCCACAAGGGGATCTTCCCATGAGGGGGTCTTGAATCCGATAGGATCTTCTCCGAGGAGGCCGCGGTCTCTCATGAGGAGGAGATCTGATGGATGAGCGAAGCTCTATCTCTAACTTGAGCTAAATCAACGCTAAACCTAACTAGGAGGAGGTGGAGGAGTATATATAGTCTAGGACCACGAAGGGGTAAGTGAAGGGGTACATGGGCTGCGGCCCAACACATGGCAGCACACAGGCGCCGGTCATCCGACGGGTACCGGACGTCTGGTGGCTCGCGAGGGTCTGGTCGTCCGGTACTTGTCGGACGTCTAGCCATTTGGCTCGGGTGTGGATTTGTCGGATGTCCGGATGTTGTCGGTCGTCCAGTGGCTTATGGTTGTCGGACGTCCGGCCTTGGTCGGTCGTTTGGAGCCTGGGAGTCGTCGGACGTCCGGTCCTGGTCGGACGTCCGGTCCTGGTCGGACGTCCGGCCGCTGTAGCTTCGGCCAGCTTCTTCTCTTGGTCCTTGTACTTGGTGTCCTCGCTGTCTTGTCCATGGTCTTCCTCCTTGTTCCTGGTCATGCATAGCCCATATATTTGAGGTAGTAACCATGTCTCACATGTGGGAAGTGAAGGTTCAGAGGGGAGCGAGTTCACCTTGTGTCCAATGGCGTTTGTTCAAGGTCTCGTCATACGTCCACTTGGGGCTTGGGGAGTAGTGGGAGTGTACATGGGGATGAACGTGGGATGCTCCGCATCATCTCCCCCCCCCTTGGGAAATATCCGACCTCGGATCGTGATCCTCATCACCATGGAAACGGTTGTCGTAGACGAACTTGTAGTTGGACGAAGTTGAAGACATGGCGCTATCCTAGTAGTCCAAGGTGTCACCGGAGTGATAGACATGCAAAAATAGCAAACACAAGAAACACTCGGAAATACAACACAAAGTGTCCATCATGTAAGAATGGGTCTGTGCGGCAAGATTGGTCGTGACAAAACGCATGAAGCTTATCAAGATGATCTAGAATGAGATGCAAAGCATTCATGGGAGGAAATGCAATCATTGTGCACACAAATGTGTTCTAAATATGATCAATGCAACCACGGTGCAAAATGATGTCATAGTGAGACGGTTTGTCAATAGCATGAATATGGCAATGGATGCTCAATATGTGTATGTTATCATGCAATTGATGGAAGGCAATGTGATCATTATGTATGAATATGCCATCAAGGAAGATCACAACAAATTTGCTAAGGAAGTGCACAAGCTCATATATCATGGATGACATGGGAATACAAGATGCAACAAGGCAAGCATAATGTGTGTCAATCCATGCATGGGGTGCAAACTTGTGGTGAGTATGATATGTCCATCGAGCATGACATGTATGAGCACAATCAACAAATATGGAGGTGTTGGTGTCCCAAAGCTCGATGTCGAGGCCTGAGTGGAGTTCCGAAGATGCATCCAATAAGTGCGAGCGCTCCTCAATGTGTAGGTCCATGTAGCCAATCTCCAATGTCGCTCCTCCGTTCATGAGATGTATCATGTAGACAACAAGAAGGAAACAACAATGAAAGAGTGACCCATCCAATATGTGCATTTGAGGATGGCTCAAAGAGAAGGAGTTCACCTTTAGGAGTGTCTCAAGGATGATGTAGTTGCGCATCTTGTATGCCTTGACATAACCAAAATGTCTCGTGATCGTACCGCCTTGTGAATCCTTCAAAACGAAAGAACATGACAAACACTCGGAAAAACAAATGAGGTTAGCGAAAGTGCAAAACCTATCATTCGTGTGGTAAGATACCAAACAAGTGTATGCATCATGCTCATTATAAGAAAGGACAAGGGAGCATTTCATAGTATGAAGGCATAAGATGCAAGAACAACCAAATACAATAGGCTCAAGTAAACAAGCATGCATCACAAGTAAGTTGTCAAAGTCTCTAGAATCAATAAGTATAGTATGGTTGCACTCAATACAAGTGGATATGAAAGAGGCAACTAATGGAGACAAGAGACAATGTGATGTCGGGTGGAACCCTAAGTGGACGATCTTTCATGTTTGGAGTGGATCCTATGGGGAATCACGAAGAACACGCGGAAGCACAAAGGGGAAACACGAGGGAAAACGAGAGAGAGAATCACTAAACCGACATAGAATCAATTACAAGAGTGCTAGATCACCGACAACATAGAGTGACAAATGATCCACAATCAACCAAGGTAAGGATACAAAGGAACAGTTCTTCTCCGTACGGAGGTCTTGATGGTCTTCCCTAGAAAGGGGTCTTGAATCCGCTTGGGGGATCTTCTCCGAAGAGGTCCTGAGCTCCGAGGAGAAGTAGCCAAGTGGATGAGCAAGGCTCTCACACAAAATATGAGTTAAACCTATGCTACCCGTACCAGGAGGTGGGGGCATCCTATTTATAGTCTTAGTGCAAATGGAAGTCAAAGTGAAGGGATACAAGGGCTCCAGCCCGAGGGTGCGGTCACTCAGGTGTCGGTCGTCCAGGAGGCGTCGGACGTCCGGAGGCTTGGGACGGTTCGGACGTCTGGTCGGCCTCGGGCGTCCGTAGAATCAGTTCTGTCGTGGCCGCGTCGGTCATCCGGAGGGGGTCGGTTGTCCGGAGCTTCGTGACGGTCTGGACGTCCGGAAGTCGTCGGTTGTCCGTAGATTCGGTTCAGGCGTGCATCGGTCGGATGTCCGGAGGTCTCGGTCGTTCGTAGGTTCGGTTCGGGTGCCCAGCTGTCGGACGTCCGAAGGGCGTCGGTCGTCCGTGGCCTGGGAGTCGTCGGACGTCCGGGCTTGGTCGGTCGTCCGATGCCTGTAGCTTCAGCAACATCTCTTCTTCTTCTTTAACATGCTTGGGGCCCTCGCCTTCTTGGCTCTTGCAAGTAGTTGATCCTTGGCTCACCTCCATGTACCTGATTACACATAGAGTCTTCGAATGAGGTAGTAGCCATGTCTCGTGAGTAGAAAGATGGAGTTCGGAGAGGAGCGAGTTCACCTTATCTTGGATAGCCTTAGCTCGGGCTCATGTCATGGGTCCAAGTGGCGTTGAGGGAGATGTAGGCACGTCCATTGGGATGAGCGAGGGATGCTCCACATCATCTCCCCCCCTTGGGAGATATCCGACCTCAGATCAAAAGGTGCATCTCCATGGAAAGGTGAGAGGTCCTTGACGTTGAAGATGTCGCTCACATTGTACTTGCCTCATGGTAGGTCGATTTTGTAGGCATTGTCGTTGTAGCGTGCTAGAACCTTGAAAGGTCCATCCGCGCGAGGGAGAATCTTGGACTTGCGTTCGTTGGGGAAGCGGTCCTTGCGAAGGTGTAGCCACACTAGATCACCAATGTTGAATGCCAGGGGTTGCTTGTTGATGTTGAGCTTGGTCGCGAGGCATTGTACTTGGCGCTCGATGGTGTGCCTTGTATCTTCATGCAGCTTCTTGATGTAGCTTGCACGTGCACTTGCATCGAGGTTGGTGCGCCCTTGTAGAGGAAGAGGTAGAATGTCCAATGGGGACAGCAGGTTGAAGCCGTAGACGACCTCGAAGGGGGACTTGCCGGTCGTGGAATGTCTTGCACGGTTGTAGGCGTACTCGGCGATGGATAGACATGCCTCCCACTCCTTGATGTTCTTCTTGATCGACACGCGAAGTAGAGTGGAGAGTGTACGGTTCGTCACCTCCGTTTGGCCGTCTGTTTGAGGATGGTATGCCGAAGAGAACAATAGCTTGATTTCGACCTTGGCGCATAGGGTCTTCCAAAAGTAACTCAAGAACTTGACGTCACGGTCCGAGACAATCGTCTTTGGCACTCCATGAAGTCGCAAGATTTCCCTACAAAAAAGATTGGCAATATGTGAAGCATCATCTATCTTGTTGCAAGGAATGAAATGTGCCATCTTAGAAAATCGGTCCACAACAACAAAGACGGAATCCTTGCCATTTCGAGTTCTAGGCAAACCAAGTACAAAATCCATGCTAATGTCTTCCCAAGGTTGATAGGGAATAGGAAGGGGCATGTAAAGACCATGGGATTGAGCTTTTGACTTAGCTTTGCGACATGTAGAGCAACGGTTGGTGAAGCGTGAGATGTCACGGAACATCTTGGGCCAAAAGTAGTTCTTGGAGAGCGTGGCGGAAGTCTTGTCGCGTCCAAAGTGTCCCATGAGTCCACCTCCATGAGCCTCTTGCAAAAGGAGCAAACGAAGAGAAGACTCGGGAATGCAAAGTTTGTTAGCTCTCATAAGATAATCATCCTTTATGTAGTATCGTTCCCGAGATGTGTGTGTGTCAAACACTTAGCATAAGGAGTAGCAAAAGAAGGATCATGCGCTTACAAGTCTTTTATATGCTCAAAACCAATAACATTCAACTCAAGTTGAGTGACAAGAGTGCATATGCGTGAAAGTGCATCCGCAACAACATTTTCTTTACCCTTAATGTACTTGATGACATATGGGAAAGATTCAATAAATTCACTCCATTTGGCATGACACTTATTCAACTTAGTTTGTACTTAAGTGTTTCGTGATCGGTATGGATGACAAATTCATCAGGTCTAAGATAATGTTCCCAAACATGTAGCACACGCACTAAAGCATACAATTCTTTGTCATAGATGGGATAGTTAAGTTGAGCACCGGAGAGTTTTTCACTAAAATAAGCAATGGCTCGTTTTTCTTGCATCAAAACTCCGCTAATTCCGGTACCACTTGCATCACAATGAACCTCAAAAGTTTTTTCAAAATTGGGCAAAGTAAGAATCGGAGCATGAGTAAGTAAATACTTGAGCTCATCAAAAGCGGTCGATTGCAAAGATCCCCAAACAAAAGGTGCATTCTTCTTACTCAAAGCATGTAAAGGAGCGGCAATTGTGCTAAAGTTTTTCACAAAGCGGCGCTAAAATCCTGCAAGACCAAGAAAACTTCGCACTTGTTGCAAATTTGTGGGTTGGGGACAAGTTTTAATTGCTTTAATCTTAGTTTCATCAACATGGACACCTTTGGAAGAGACAACAAAACCTAAGAAAACCACTTTGTCAACGCCAAAAGTGCATTTTTTCAAGTTCGCATAAAGGCTTTCCTTGCGGAGGGTTTGCAACACAGATTTAACATGATTAATGTGCTCTTTCATGGTTTTGCTAAACACAAGAATATCATCAAAGTAAACCACAACGAAGACTACAATGTAAGGTCTAAGCACATGATGCATAAGATGCACGAAAGTTCCGGGTGCTTCCGACAAACCCATAGGCATCACTAACCACTCATATAAGCCAAATTTTGTTTTGAAAGCGGTTTTCCGTTCATCACCTTCTTGAATGCGGATTTGATAATAGCCACTTTTAAGATCAATTTTTGAGAAAAAGTTGGCTCCACTAAGTTCATCAAGCATATCATCTAAGCGAGGAATGGGATGCCTATATCGAACGGTAATGGCATTTATGGGTCTACAATCAGAACACAAGCGGAAACTTCCATCGGGTTTAGGCACAAGTATAACGGGAATGGCACATGGGCATAAGCTTTCACGTACATGACCGTTGTCGATGAGTTATTGTACTTGCCATTGAATCTCCTTGGTTTCTTCTGGATTGACACGGTATGGAGCTTTGTTTGGAAGTGGCGCTCCGGGGATGAGGTCGATGCGATGCTCAATGCCTCGTAGTGGAGGTAGACCCGGAGGTAGCTCATCGGGAAAAACATCTTGGAATTCCTGCAAAAGAGATTGAAACACTAAAGGTAGCTCATGAGATGTGTTAGTTTTTGGTTCTCCATCCTTGCACACAAGGACGAAGTGCATCACACTCGATGGGTTCTCACACACTTCTCTTATCTCACTCTTGGTGGCAAATAGGATGAGGTTTTTCTCTCTAGGCGAAGAGGCGCTCAAATTTGGCTTGTGGCTCTCACTCACTTTTGGGTGTGTCACTTGTTCACTCGTCTTTCCATGATTGGTGGATTGCTTGTCGGCTATCACTTGACTAGGAGACATAGGTCATAGCACATATTCCTTTCCTTTCATTTTGAAGCTATAGTGATTGGTACGCCCATTGTGGATGACACCATGGTCGAATTGCCATGGTCGACCAAGAAGGAGGTGGCAAACGGTCATTGGGACCACATCACACTCCAAAGTGTCTTCATAAGCACCAATTTTGAAGGAGACTTGGACCGTATGCTCGACTCGTATAGTGCCGGAGTCACTTAGCCATTGAACCTTGTAGGGGCGCGGGTGCTTCCTCTTGACCAATTGAAGCTTGGAACATAGTTCTTCACTTGCCAAGTTGTGGCAACTACCTCCATCGATGATGACCTTGACGGACCTTCCATTGATGCCGGCCTTAGTGTGGAAGATGTGGCATCGTTGGTCTTCTTCTTGTTGATGTTGAAGTGTCAAGACTTTGGAGACAACGAGAGCGGGGCTCGAATCCTCATCACAAAAGACTTGATCATCTTCATCCTCGTTCACGCGCCGATGCATGGCCACTTGCTCAAGGGCTTCCATCTCCTCTTCACTCATTGAGTCATATGTGCCGTCGTCGTTGAGGATCATGGTGCGCTTGTTCGTGCATTGGTAGGACTTGTGGCCTCGGCCGCCGCAAGTGAAACACTTGAAGGAGCTTGTTTTGACGGTCTCATCGGTTGGAGTAGATGATGAAGCACGCGGCTTGAAGTTGCTTGTAGTAGGAGGAAGACGACTTGAACTTGCCGAAGTTTTCTTGTAACTTGACTTGTCGTCGTTGCTTGGAGAAGGTTTGGTTGATGTAGATGTTGAAGGAGTCGTTGAAGCTTGGGTGTTGGAGAAACCGTAGGTCTTGGATGAGTACTTGGCGTACTTGAAGTCATCTTGCACTTGACGTTCCGCCTTGGTTGCTTGATGTACGAGCTCAATGAGGTTGGAATAGGGTTGGAAGTCGGCAATCTTCTTGATGGGATGATTGAGTCCATTCAAGAAACGTGCCATTGTTTGCTCATCATCTTCCGTGACATTGGCTCGAATCATGGCTATCTCCATTTCCTTGTAGTATTCTTCAACACTCTTTGTTCCTTGCTTGAGGTAGCTTCTTGAAGAGATCGCGGTTGTAGTAGGTTGGTACAAAGCGTGCCCGCATGACATCCTTCATTTGAGCCCAAGTGGTGATTGGTGGTTCACCTCTTGCTTGACGGTGTTCAAGTACTTGTTCCCACCATATGAGCACATAATCTTGGAACTCAAGTGATGCCATAGTGATCTTCTTCTCTTCCTCATAGTTATGCAAACGGAAAATTTTGTCGACCTTTAATGCCCATGAGAGGTACTCTTCCGGATCGTTGCTTCCATTGAACTTGGGCATTGTGAACTTGAGCTTGCCATAGCGTTGTTCTTCATTGTGTTGTTGGCGATGGTGATGGTGACGTCCTTGACGTGGAGGGTAGTCATCCTCATGTTGCTCTTGGCGCGGATGAAATCCATGATCAACTTGCTCTTGTTGAACTTGCGGTTGAAGTGGAGCTTGATGAGCTTGTTGAGGACCTTGTGGAGCTTGACGTTGCACACGCGGTTGGTAGCTCCTCTCTTGGATTTCTTCTCGAAGGGCTTCCTCTTGATTGCACCGTTCGCGATTGTGGTTGGCGATGGCTCGACTTGGTTCTTGAAGGGCACATTGCGCCTCAAGACCTTGCGCTTCACGTTGTTGTTGTTGAAGACGTTGAGCCTCGGCGTCTTGTTCCTCTTGGTGTAGACGCGCTCGTTCTTCCTCTTGACATCGTAGTCGTTGTCGTTCTTGAGCTTGTGCAAAAGTGACTTGGTGTGGTGCGGGATGATGTAGATGCTCGTCAACTTGCTCATGTGAATGCTTGTCATGTAGCTGGTTCCGGGATGCATGCCGGTCTTGACGCGCAGCTCGATGAAGAGTGTTTGATGACGGGGTACTTGTGTCGGAGAAGGTGTCGTCGGAGTGTCGACTTGAGCGGCTCCGTCTTGAGGATGAAGAAGTGGAAGGACGCCGGTTCCTCATGAAGGCACGGATCTCATCCATTCTTGCATCATTCTCTTGCTTTTGAGCGTCGAATTTGTTGTCGAAGTAGTCCCTCATTGCTTGTTGCTCTTGGTGCAATGCCTTTTGAGCTCCAAATAGGTGGTTCTTGGTGACGAATGATGACATGTCGTCGTCGTTCTCGATGAGAGGTGGAGTGGTAGAAGAACTTGGCCTATCCATCATTTCAATAAAATGTAAGTGGTAGAAGGAAAAGAACGTGTACCAAATGTACCTTGACCGAAGTTGAAGGTGAATCAAGTTCACTCAAATGCGGACAATGAAATAGCACTGTTGGTACCAATTCTTGTCGGTTCTCACACCTACACACGTAAAAGCTTATGGTGGAGCTTGGTTAGGATGGTGGCACAAAATTTGATGCAATAGTAAGTGAGCTTCAATAATGTTGGAAAAGATTCACAAATTTGCAAATGCAACAAGTAGACCAAGCAAGTATGGGTACACGGAAACACACACGCAAATAGATAAATGGGATTGTGCAATCCAAAATTGAGCCAAAATGTGGAAACCACGAAATGCTCTTGTTGCACAATACTAGAGAGACGCTAGCACGATTGCAAAATAGGCGGATACGCAAACTTGTGCACAACCTACTAGGCAAAAATGCAACGATCTCTATCCCAAATATGCTATATGTATGATATTTCGGTGCAATGATCCAAGATGATCGGATATGAAAATCTTAATGTAGTATGATGCTATGGTTCTTGTTCATAAGCTCTTTGCTTATCTTTCCTCTTTGCTTAAAAGCTTGGGTGGCTCTTTTACTTTTGAGCTCTTTTCTCATGCAAAACTCATGAACCAAGGTAGCAATTGTGTATGCTATGACAACTTTGTGACACACAAGTTGATCTCAAGATATGCACCACTATGGTATGATATGTATGCTATGGTGTATGATCACTAATGTGCACAAGTCACGTTGCCTGCAATACTAAACCGCTAGTCTCGATGGGTAAGCTACGCAACATGATGCAATGTGGGTTATCAATCCAATTGCAAGTTCTGACAAAGATGTCGTCGAAGTTACCGTCCTTGCGATGATGAGACCCTCGAGAAGTTGAGCCGTGGTGTTGATGAAGTCGAACCGTACCTAGATAGCCGAAACACAAAAGGATACGGGAGCCACAACTCAAAATCTCAAAGACCAAATTGTGTCAAAATCGTCATAGGAGGTATCGGGGCAGATGTTGGTGTATGTGGGTTTGGAAGAGTTGGTGGAATGTGGGGTTGTGGTGGTGGCGGACTGACAAAGTTCAGTTTCGTCAGAGTTTTACGGACGTCCGGGCTTTTACGGTCGTCCGGTCGTCGTCGGACGTCCGACCTTTTCCGGTCGTCCGGAGCCTGGGCGAAAATCGGGCTCGTGATGAACTGCGAGATTTCGGGGAAGAAGGAGATGGTGAGGTCGAAATCGAGTGATTTGGTGGATGGAAAAGGGTGGGGAGGGTGGGGAAAGCTAGATCCACACGTAGCAACACAAATCCATGGACCAAATCCAACAAAATCTCAACTCACAAACAAATCACAAAAAAATTTGGGGCTATTTTTGGTGGGGAATTTTCGGATTTAGGACAAAAACATCAAAATCAAGCTAGAAAACACGGGGTAGGGGCTCCAAAAACGTGATCAACCTGGCTCATGATACCAAGATGATGTAGGGTGGAACCCTAAGTGGACGATCTTTCACGTTTGGAGTGGATCCTACGGGGAATCACGAAGAACACGCGGAAGCACAAAGGGGAAACACGGGGAAAACGAGAGAGAGAATCACTAAACCGACATAGAATCAATCACACGAGTGCTAGATCACCGACAACATAGAGTGACAAATGATCCACAATCAACCAAGGTAAGGATACAAAGGAACAGTTCTTCTCCGTACGGAGGTCTTGATGGTCTTCCCTAGAAAGGGGTCTTGAATCCGCTTGGGGGATCTTCTCCGAAGAGGTCCTGAGCTCCAAGGAGAAGTAGCCAAGTGGATGAGCAAGGCTCTCACACAAAATATGAGCTAAACCTATGCTACCCGTACCAGGAGGTGGGGGCGTCCTATTTATAGTCTTAGTGTAAATGGAAGTCAAAGTGAAGGGATACAAGGGCTCCAGCCTGAGGGTGCGGTCACTCAGGTGTCGGTCGTCAGGAAGGCGTCGGACGTCCGGAGGCTCGGGACGGTCCAAATGTCCGGTCGGGCCCGGGCATCCGTAGAATCAGTTCTGTCGTGGTCGCGTCGGTCATCCGGAGGGGATCGGTCGTCCGGAGTTTCGTGACGGTTCGGAAGTCCGGAAGTCGTCGGTCGTCCGTAGATTCGGTTCGGGCGTGCATCGGTCGGACGTCCGGAGGTCTCGGTCGTCCGTAGGTTCGGTTCGGGTGCCCAGCTGTCGGATGTCCGGAGGGCGTCGGTCGTCCGTGGCCTGGGAGTCGTCGGACGTCCGGGCTTGGTCGGTCATCCGATGCCTGTAGCTTCAGCAGCATCTCTTCTTCTTCTTCAACATGCTTGGGGTCCTTGTCGTCTTGGCTCTTTCAAGTAGTTGATCCTTGGCTCACCTCCATGTACCTGATTACACATAGAGTCTCCGAATGAGGTAGTAGCCATGTCTCGTGAGTAGGAAGAGGGAGTTCGGAGAGGAGCGAGTTCACCTTATCTTGATAGCCTTAGCTCGGGCTCGTGTCATGGGTCCAAGTGGTGTTGAGGGAGATGTAGGCACGTCCATTGGGATGAGCGAGGGATGCTCCGCATCACAATGATCATGACAAATCAAGTGAGAGGCATGAACATATATGTCATCAACCCAAGAAAGCGAGTAAGAGTGGAACATGGGTGATGCAACATAGCAAGCAATCATAGCGATCAAGTCAAGCATGCTAGTAGTGCGAAGATGCAACATACTAGAAGGAATTATGGCAAGCATGTCATGTGTGCAAATAGTGGGCATGAATAATTCACATGTCATAGCAGAAGCATGAAAGCAAGATATGAGGAAAGTAGGTTCATGGTGTTGGCAAGAAGTCCTATGTGAATAGCAATGTAACATCATGACTCTCCCAACACAAGAATCAACAATAATATGAGGCACATGATAAACATGGCAATAGCAACAAGGATCTCCACCAAGCACGCAAATACACATAGAAGTATCATAAAAGGGAATCATGGGTAGATGCAAGCAAGGGCCACAATTGCATGGCAAATGCATAGAAGCAAGTATAACATGCAAAGTGAACACGGGAAAATGAGCATAAGGTGACAAGTGGTAAATAGCCCATAGCCGTGTGAGAGCCAAGTAGAAGAGATGCGCGTAGTCCTTGCGCGAAGGGAACGGTGGTAAGGATAGTCCACGGGATACCAAAGCATCGTTGCTCTCAAGAGCTCGTTTCGTCAACTCTTGGGATTGAGAGGTTGACGAGTATACATGAATACCTACACAAAACAAAGGCAAAGGAAAAATTGTGTGTGCGTGGTATATGTACACATCATCCATCATGATGCGCACAGGCATGTGTCGGTTAGCACAAAATATCCAATGCTCAAATAAATGAGATGCGTGATATAAAAACATTTCATCCATCATGATAGGTTTGTTATTATGTATGGCATAATGGAGACTCAAAGGATGTAATGCATCATGAGAAATATCTAGAGCATTGTTATTCATGGAATGCATATGGTGCAAGCAATCATGGAAATGATGCAAAGGATGGGATGAATCAAAATCTCCTAATATGTATGAGGAAGCTATGGGCGTCTCCTCATGAGCATTAATGGAAACATCACATGGAGAATATTGACAACATCCAAAGCAAAGCATATTTGGAACAATGTGATCATGGCATGACATAGTAGATGAATTGCGCAAATCATGTAAAGTAAGCATGGCAATATCATCACATGAAAAACAAAAGCCAATGACCATCATCTCGTCATCTATGCCATAAGTGCAAATGGGATTTATTTTAATGGGGCATGCATAGTTACTATGTTGAGATTATAATGATGCAATATGGGAGATCTCACTCATAGCATATGACAAGTTCAATGGGTTGTCAAACATGATGTGACCAAAAGAATTTTCACATGATATCCTATGAAGATAGCATCACAACTAGGCAATTCAACATGCTCATCATCATATTCATCATAAATAGGTAAGTCAAGGCATGAAGAAGTCTCACTAGCATGAAGCATATGAATAGGTGGGTCAACATCATGGGAGCAATCGATGGTAAGAGAGTCCACTAGTGGGAAAAGAGAAGCACCATCACCTATGTTGTAGGTGAGGTGTTGAAGATTGTCTCGTTGTCATCTTCATCTTGATGGAACCATGTGGGGGGTGCATCATCGTCCACCATGGCCATCGGTTTTCCCATTGGAGGGATGGACTCGTCGCATATAGGCGTGTCGTCATGTAGGAGACCTAGCACCAAAGAAGAAAACACACTAGGAGTAGAGGTTAAGTCGTTAGAAATCATAGTGGCCTCACATGCCGTGTCAACTACCTCACTCTCTAAGTGTTGTGGCTCACTCACTCCCTCAAGGATGCTCTCACTCATATGGTTGGTGAAGTCACTCAAATGGCGCTCAACCTCACATAGGATGTGTGGCATGCTCTCATGTGTGGGGCTAGTGGTGGTCACACTCATCCTCTCATAGGAAAGCTCTCAATGTCACGTATGGTGGAGTCACTCATGTCACTCATGTGGTGGTGGCTCTCCTCACATGGCACTTGGGGCATCTCAACATATGTGGCTGTCGGAGAGATGTTGGTGCAAATGTCTCCATGCGCGGTCGCGTAGCTTGACTCGGAGGAGGATTCCAATGTGGGCGTCGTCTTCATGTTGTTGAAGAGGTTCGCGCTCGTCGCCGTGGTCGAAGGGGATGGCCCTTGCTCGACCGTCTTGTCGCCGTCTTGGTGTTGGAGGTCCATATGATGTGGCACCTCTTAGCTCGTCTCCATGACCGAAGGGAGTTTCCCATGCTCGGCCATCTTCCTTGGGGGGCTTCCGAAGATGGAAGTGTCGCCCTCGCTCGTAGGTGGTCGCCTTGGACTTGATGAAGTCGATGTAGGCGTACACGTGGGAAGTAGGCGAAGATGTCGTACGTCCAAAGGCGAAGATTCCTTGATAGCACTTGGCGAAGATGCCGAAGTGGTTGTTGTAGTCATAGCACCGTCTTGGTGGAGGTCGTCTCGCGGTCTTCTTTTGTTCTTATGAAGCTTCGACTTGGCGTGTTGGGACTTGTTCATTTGCGCTTGTGGAGCATCTTCAAGATGATGATGTCTTTGTCGTGCTTGAGCTCGTACGCGTTCGTCTTCGTCGTGCACATGATGCATGGAGGTGACTTGCCCTTCATGACGATGTGGATCACGAACGTGATGGTGGTCGCCATGTCGATGTGGACGAGGACAATTAGTACTTGCATCACTTTCACGCTCCGAAGACTTGTGTCTTGAATGTCACCGCCTTGAAGATGACGAAGTGGAAGAAGACTTGATCAAGGCCCGAATCTCCTCCATCCTTGCATCTTGTTCCTCTTTATGTGCGGCAAGCTTCTTCTCGATGTGCTCTCGCAATCTTGATTGTGCGCCTTGTACTTGTCGTTGTAGGTCGAAGATAGACGCTTTGGTGATGTAGTTGTTCATGCCGTCGTTGTTGTCGAGGACCGGAGAGGAAATGCCTTGCCTATCCATCACAAGACTCGAGCAAATATGAGTGGGAGAAAGAGAATAACTTATACCAATGTACCTTGACCAAAGTTGACAATGAATCAAGTTCACTCAATTGCGGACAATGAAATAGCACTATTGGTACCAATCCTTGTCGGTTCTCACACCTACACAAGTAAAGCTTATGATGGAGCTCGGTGAGGATAGTTGCACAAAAATTTGATGCAAAATGTTAGCAAGAGTCAATAATGTTGAAAGAGATTCACCAATTCGCAAGTGAAACAAATGGACCAATAGCAAAGAATGGCACACGGAAACACACACACGGATAGATAAATGGGGTCGTGCAACCAAGGAATGAGCACAAAATGTGGAATCCATGGAAAACGCTCGTGTTGCACAACTCAAGAGAGACACTAGCACGATTGCTCAATAGGTGGATACGAAACTTGTGCACAACCTATAAGATGCAAAATGGATAAACTTCTATCCCAAGTATGCTATGTATGTATGGTTCCCGGTGTTGTCTCAAGATGATCCAAGATGATCGGATATGACAATCTTATGTGCAATGTGGTATGATGCTATGGCAGTTGCTTACAAGCTTCTTTGCTCTCTTTCTTTTGCTTAAAAGCTTTCTTTCTTTTTTTTCTATGGCCACTTTTGCACAATGCACAAACCAAGATAGCAATTGTGTATATGCGGGAACAAACTTGTGACACAAGATATGATACCAATATATGCACCATAATGGTATGGTATGTATGCTATGGGAAGTATGATCACTAATGTGCACAAGTAACGTTGCCGGCAATACTCAAATGGCTAGTCTCGATAGGCAAGTAACGCAAAATGGGCTAGGGGTTATCAATGTAATTTGCAAGAGGAATATACAATGGTGTCGTCGAGGTTACCGTCCTTTGCGATGATGAGTGGCGGTGTCTTTGATGTAGATACCAAGATGATGGAGACTCGTCCCTAAGTAGCCGAAACACCTTAGGACACGAAAAAACCGCGAACTCAAAATCTCAAATGACAAATGTCAAATGGTGGTAGCGGAAAGCGGTGGTGGTTTTGCACTAGGCAATGCGGAAGTGGGATGATGGGCTACACACGTGTCGGAGTTGAAGTTGCCGTCCCTAAGTAGCCGAAACACCTTAGGAGACACAAGCCACAACTCAAACAAGCTCAAACAACTATTGGGTTATTTTGGGGGTGGCGAAATGTATGGTGGGTAAGCCCGCAGAAGTGGTGGTGGTGTTTGATGAAGAAGCAATTGTCCCTAAGTAGCCAACACCTTAGGAGACTCGAATCACTACTCAAGCAACCACATATATAATGGGGAACAAAATTGGTTAGGTTGCGGAAGTCGGTGGTGGCTATGCAGATTATATGGTGGAAGGCCTAGGCAAAGATGCCAAAGTTCCAAAAATTTGATGGAGTCAAATGATGTTGGTGGTATTTTTGTGGGAAGGGGGATGTCAAGAGCTTCAAAACTAGCTAAAGAACATCAAAATCGGAGTTCGGATGAATTAGTTATGGCCGAAACAAGAATCAGCCGAAGTCTGAAACTACACGTTACTGACGTTCGGAAAGGTCGGATGTCCGGGCCGTCGGACGTCCGGGAAGGTCGGAAATCCGTAAATTCGGTTCGGGTTAGGGGTTCCGGTCATCCGGAAAAGTTCAGACGTCCGGTTGTTCCAGGGGCTCCGGACGTCCGTAAAACTCCGGTCGTCCGGTGGCTCGGGGTCAACGCGAGATGCGAGTTCGGGGGCGCGATATTAAGCGGAAAATGGAGATTTCAGGGTCAAAATTGATGAGATTTCATGGAGGAAAGATGGGGAAACTTGGGGAGATGCTAGATCCACTTTAAACCAAGCAAATCCACGGATCAAAATCAACAAAACATCATCAAACCAACAAATCACAAAAAAAATTGGGGCTATTTTTGGTGGGGATTTTCGGATTTAGGCAAGAACACACAAAATCAAGGTAGAAAACAAAGGGTAGGGGCTCCAAAAACATGATCAACGTGGCTCATGATACCAAGATGATGTAGGGTGGAACCCTATATGGACGATCTTTCACGTTTGGAGTGGATCCTACGGGGAATCACAAAGAATACGCGGAAGAACTAGAGGAAAAACACGGGGAGAACGAGAGAAACACTCAACCAACAAGGAATCAATCCACAAGTCCTAGATCACCGAACACAAAGAGATACATATGATCCACAATCAACAAAGGTAAGGATACAAAGGTAAGCGATCTTCTCCGTGAGGAGGTCTTGAATCCACAAGGGGATCTTCCCACGAGGGGGTCTTGAATCCGATAGGATCTTCTCCGAGGAGGCCGCGCTCTCTCACGAGGAGGAGATCCGATGGATGAGTGAAGCTCTATCTCTAACTTGAGCTAAATCAACGCTAAACCTAACTAGGAGGAGGTGGAGGAGTATATATAGTCTAGGACCACGAAGGGGTAAGTGAAGGGGTACATGGGTTGCGGCCCAACACATGGCAGCACACAGGCGCCGGTCGTCTGACGGGTACCGGACATCCGGTGGCTCGCGAGGGTCCGGTCGTCCGGTACTTTTCGGACGTCCGGCGATTTGGCTCGGGTGTGGTTTTGTCGGATGTCCGGACATTGTCGGTCGTCCGATGGCTGATGGTCGTCGGACGTCCGGCCTTGGTCGGTCGTCCGGAGCCTAGGAGTCGTCGGACGTCCGGTCCTGGTCGGACGTCCGGCCGCTGTAACTTCGGCCAGCTTCTTCTCTTGGTCCTTGTACTTGGTGTCCTCGCTGTCTTGTCCATGGTCTTCCTCCTTGTTCCTGGTCATGCATAGCACATATATTTGAGGTAGTAACCATGTTTCACATGTGGGAAGTGAAGGTTCGGAGAGGAGCGAGTTCACCTTGTGTCTGATGGCATTTGTTCCAGGTCTCGTCATATGTCCACTTGGGGCGTGGGGAGTAGTGGGAGTGTACATGGGGATGAACGTGGGATGCTCCGCATCAAATACTCAATGAATTCAGTCCACTTAGCAGGACGCTTGTTCAACTTAGTTCGATCCTTAAGATACTTAAGCGTTTCATGATCGGTATGAATGATAAATTCATGAGGGCGAAGATAATGTTCCCATTCATGCAAAACTCGCACTAAAGCATATAGCTCTTTGTCATAGATGGGGTAATTGAGTTGCGCTCCGGAAAGTTTCTCACTAAAGTATGCTATGGGGCACTTCTCTTGAGTTAACACACCTCCGATGACATTACCACTAGCATCATAATGAATTTCAAAAGGTCTGTCAAAGGGTAATGCAAGCATGGGAGCATGAGTAAGCGAATTCTTTAGCTCATTAAATGTGGTATCTTGGGATGGTCCCCAAACAAAAGGCACATTTTTCTTACTCAAAGAATGCAAAGGTGAAGCAATGGTGCTAAAATCCTTCACAAATCTACGATAGAAATCGGCTAAACCAAGAAAACTACGCTCCTGTTGTAAGTTGGTTGGTTGGGGCCAAGTTTTAATAGCATTGATCTTAGATTCATCTACATGAACACCCATAGAAGACACAATGAACCCAAGAAAACAAGCTTATCGACACCAAAAAGGCATTTGTCCATATTAGCATAAAGGTGCTCTTTCCTAAGGGTTTGCAACACAGTTTTAAGATGGGTGACATGATCTTTGAGGAATTTGCTAAAGACAAGAATATTATCAAAATAGACCACAACAAATACACCAATATAGGGTCGAAGAACAAAATGCATGACTCGCATGAAAGTACCGGGTGCTTCGGATAAACCCATTGGCATAACAAGCGATTCATAGAAGCCAAATTTGGTATTAAATGCGGTTTTACATTCACAACTTCTTGGATGTGTATTGGATTGTAGCCACTCTTAAGATCAATCTTAGAGAAAATGGCGGCTCCGCTAAGCTCATCAAGCATATCATCTAAGCGTGGAATAGGGTAATGATATCTAACGGTGATAGCGTTGATGGGACGACAATCGGAACACATGCGATAAGTACCGTCTTTCTTTCGAACAAGGATGACCGAAACGGCACAAGGGCTCAAGCTTTCACGTACTTGGCCGTTGTCGATGAGTTGTTGTACTTGCCATTGGATCTCCTTAGTTTCCTCGGGGTTGACGCGGTAGGGAGCCTTGTTAGGTAGAGGTGCTCCGGGGATGAGGTCGATTCGATGTTCAATGCCTCGTAGTGGAGGTAGACCCAGAGGTAGCTCGTCGGGGAAAACATCTTGGAATTCTTGCAAAAGAGACGACAACACTAAAGGTAGATCGTGAGAGGTGTTTGTTTTTGGTGCCTCGTCCTTGCACACAAGGACATAGTGCATAGCACTTTATGGGTTCTCACACACTTCTCTCATCTCACTTCTGGTGGAAAATAGGACTATGTTTTTCTTGTCGCTCATCATGGAGGCACACGATTTTGGCTTGTGGATCTCACTCTCTTCTGGGTAGGTCACTCTCTCACTCTTTTCTCCATGATGGGTGGCTTGCTTGTCGGCGATCACTTGACTTGGAGATAAAGGTCATAGCATGTACTCCTTTCCTTTCATCTTGAAGCTATAGTGATTGGTACACTTGTTGTGGATGATGATGCGGTCAAATTGCCATGCAGGGGTGCGGGTGCTTCCTCTTGACCAATTGAAGCTTGGAGCATAGTTCTTCGCTTGCCATGTTGTGACAACTACCTCCATCGATGATGACCTTGACAGACCTTCCCTTGATGCCGGCCTTGGTGTGGAAGATGTGGCATCTTTGGTTTTCGTCTTGTTGATGTTGAAGAGTCAATGCTTTGGAGACAATGAGAGTGGGGCTCGAATCCTCATCACAAAAGACTTGATCATCTTCATCTTCGTTCACGCGCTGGTGCATGGCCACTTCCTCAAGGGCTTCCAATTCCTCTTCACTCGGGGAGTCATAGGTTCCGCCGTCATTGAGGATCATGGTGCGCTTGTTGGTACACTCAAAGGACTTGTGGCCTCGGCCGCCGCATGTGCAACACTTGATGGAACTTGTCCTGATGGTCTCATCGGTTGGAGTAGATGATGAAACTCGCGGCTTGAAGTTGCTTGTAGTAGGAGGACAACTTGAGGTGGTCGAAGTTTTCTTCTAACTCGACTTGTCGTCGTTTCTTGTAGGTGGCTTGGTTGAGGTAGAAGTTGTTGGAGTCATTGAAGCTTGGGTGTTGGAGAAGCCGTAGCTCTTGGAAGAGTACTTGCAGTCATCTTGCATTTGATGTTCCTCTTTGGTAGCTTGATGCACTAGCTCAATGAGGTTGGAGTAGGGTTGGAAGTCAGCAATCTTCATGATGGGATGATTGAGTCCATTCAAGAAGCGAGCCATAGTTTGCTCATCATCTTCCGTGACATTGGCTCTTATCATGGCAATCTCGATTTTGTTGTAGTATTCTTCAACGCTCTTTGTGCCTTGCATGAGGAGTTGGAGTTTCTTGAAGAGATCACTGTCGATGTACAAAAGTGGGGGTACTTCTGCACCCCTTACTTGTGCACGGACGGTCACAGCCACGCCTATAGCAGGGCTTGGCAAAGCAGAGGAGGACGGCAGGAAGCAAGACGGGTACAAAGAATATCAAAATAGACACTCAAAGTAACAAGCAGCAGAAGGCTGGCAGGGCCACGCCCGACAACAAGCCTTGCCCAGGCGACCAGCGAGGCCCCCGACAAGCTCCTTGCCGGGGCAGCTTGTGAAGAAACCAGCAGGGCCACCACCTTTGGGGCTGAGAGCTGAAACACCATCGACAACGTTAAGACCAAAGATCCAGAAAGCACATGCCTGATAGCAAGCAACACCTCATGAAGATTGGCAGCCCACGAATCCACGCGGGATCAGAAGACAAAGACCCCCGGTGATGAGGACATCAATACCATTGTTACACCCACAGCCCCTGCTGCTATACATACTGGACCAATTACTAGAGCTTGCGCACGTCAACTAAATTACCAGGTACTTTCGTTTCTTGGTAATGATTCTAATGTTCATGAGAATATGATGCTGCCTAAATTGGATACATTTGTTTTGCTTACAAATGAAGGGCCTAGCTTGGAGAAGGATGAACATTGGAGCAAGAGAAAGCATGGAGATGATGGCATGTGCAAGGGGAACAAGAACGGAGTTATGAGTGATGATTTCAGGTCTTTGAAGCCACCATAATGGGTGCATGAAGCCTTGGACGAAATATACAAGATGCCACTTCATAAATTTCGTTCAGAGGCTATTATAGGTGTTGCGTCACCTTTTTATTGGGCCAGGCCCATGTAATTTCGAAATACATTAGTATAGGCTATTTTTAGAGTCCGTATGTGTGGGGAAACAAGACATAGGGTTGATTTCGGACCCCTCCACCAAGCGCCACGAAATTCCCCCACTCTTCCTCCATATATACAGCCCTTAGAGCACCATTTAGATTTTGGGTTTTGTTTATATTAAAGTTCGCCAGAGCTGCAACTTCGCGTACTTCGTTTGTGTTCAACGACCAGAGAAAGGCGTCACAGAACCCCACCTTGATCAATAAAGCTTTCATCTTATATTCGCAATATCCAGATTGCAATCTCAGTTTCTTGCTTGTTCTTCGTTTGCTCGCAGGAAACAGACCCTTGTGGTCAGGTTGATCGTGCTCCGGCGTGGTCAATAACCTCTCGGAGTTGGTTTAGAGATTGCTAAGGCGCGACGTCCTCGCACGTTCGTAGTCGAATCGACAAAGTCGACTTCCACCAAAGTGAAATCCATCATCTCATCGAAAGACTGGACACCTTTTCCTCTCTCAAGTGGTATCAGATTTCCAGGTTGCTCGGTGAGATTTTCAGTTTTTCGTAGTTTAGATCGAGTATGTTCTTCATACCTATAGTCCATGAAAAAGCCACAAAATAAAATTAGGGTTAGTTCATCATATCCTAACCAATCTGAGCCTTTGCATAATCTTTTTAGGGTTTTGCTTTGTTGAATTTGTGGTTGCATCGTCGTGTCTAGTTGCTGGTCTTAGCGTCTAGTCTTTTAGAATTTCGACTTCTGGTCATAAGTTGTCACGCCGCCACCGCACCATCATCATCGCCCCTGCCACCTACCACCACCGCTCCGAATCCGTGTCCATATACCACCACCAATCCGTGTCCATATACCACCACCGATCCATATCCATATACTACCACCGCTGCCATATACCACCACCATATATCCACCACCAATCCGAGTTCCTTGCATATTAGGTTTGTTTTCGAGATTCATCTAGTTTCTGATTCGTGTTTCCTTGCCGGAATAGGTTTAAAAAAAACGCACTTGTCCGGAAACCACCCTCCGTTTAGGCCCAAAATTTTCCGAAAACGCACTTGTCGAAAAAATTTCTGGCTATCCTATTTTTAGGTGTTTCTAAGCGTATTGAGACAGTCGCCGTTATAGAAAGTTTTTTTTGACCCATTTCCAGTTTTTGGGTCCGGGCAGTCGAAAAAAAAATTGGTCGAAAAAATTTCGTGCCCATCCTGTCAGTTTGACCTGGGAAGAGTTTTGAGACACTCGCCGTTATAGTGATTTTTCGCAAAAAAAAAAAAAGAGCAGCGCAAAAAAAAGCGAAAAAAAATTCCAGAGTGTGCTTTTCCCTTGTTTACGTGCAGCGCCGTGATTTTGTTAGTGTTCTAGGCTCGCGTCTCTAGCACGGTCTAGCCTAGGACCAGCACAGTACTGTCGTTGAGCGTTTATTCAACTTTGCATCTCTGAATTGATTATTGCTGACCCTTTTTGCTACCATA
Organism: Triticum aestivum; assembly: GCF_018294505.1. NCBI lineage: Eukaryota > Viridiplantae > Streptophyta > Magnoliopsida > Poales > Poaceae > Triticum > Triticum aestivum. The sequence goes on from NC_057804.1 coordinate 336,620,105, forward strand.
TTATAAGCCTTCCCAGCTCCACATACATCTACGTCGTGCGTTTGACTCTCCCTGGTAATCGCTCTATCCAAGCTTTGAGAGTTTTGACTACAACGGTTCCCGGTCACCGCCTGCTGCTGGGTAAGAACTCGTAAGAATTTGAGATTTGCTTGACGGATTTGTGAGACCCACCACCACCTCTTGTTAGTAGTCTGTAGGACCATATTCTATGTGTTTCTATTGCTGCTAACCATGCCAGGATCACAAGTGATAGAGGCAAACGTGTCCCGTCTTTCGATGAGATGATGGATATCGCTTTGGTGGAAGTCGACTTTGATGATCCGACTATGAACGTGCGAGGACGTCGCGCCTTAGCAATCGCTAAACTAACCCCGAGAGGTTATTGACCACGCCGGAGCATGATCAACCTGACCACGAGGGTGTGTTTCCTGCGAGCAAACAAAGAACAAGCAAGAAACTATGATTGCAATCTGGATATTGTGAATATAAGATGAAAGCTTTATTGATCAAGGTGGGGTTCTATGACGCCTTTGTCTGGTCGTTGAACACAAATGAAGTACGCGAAGTTGCAGCTATGGCGAACTTTAATCTAAACAAAACCCAAAGTCTAAACGGTGCCCTAATGGTTGTATATATGGAGGAAGAAAGGGAGAATTTTGTGGCCCTTGGTGGAGGGGTCCGAAATCAACCCTATCTCTTGTTTCCCCACACATACGGACTCTAAAAATAGCCTATACTTATGTATTTTGAAATTACATGGGCCTGGCCCAATAAAAAGGTGACACAACACCTATAATAGCCTCTGGACGAAATTTATGAAGTGACATCTTGTATATTTCGTCCAAGGCTTCAAAGACCTGAAATCATCACTTGTAACTCCGTTCTTGTTCCCCTTGCGCATGCCATCATCTCTATGCTTGTTCTTTCTCCAATGTTCATCCTTCTCCAAGCTAGGCCCTTCATTTGTAAGCAAAACAAATGTATCCAATTTAGGCAGCATCATATTCTCATGAACATTAGAATCATTACCAAGAAACGAAAGTACCTGGTAATTTAGTTGGCGTGCGCGAGCTCTAGTAATTGGTCCAGTATGTATAGCAGCAGGGGATGTGGGTGTAACAATGGTATTGATGTCCTCATCATCCTCCCCTTCTTGAAATGAAGTCGTCCTCGACGGAAGCTCATCTTCCTCACCCAAATAAGGCTTCAAATCTGCAATGTTAAAAGTGGGACTAACCCCAAAATCTATAGGCAGCTCAAGTTTATATGCATTATCATTTATTTTCTCTAACACCTTAAGGGGACCATCAGCACGTGGCATGAGCTTTGATTTGCGCAAATCAGGAAATCTATCCTTACGCAAATGTAACCAAACAAGATCTCCAGGTGCAAACACAACATGTTTTCTACCCTTATCTCTAGCAAGTTTATATTTGGCATTCATACGCTTAATGTTTTCCTTAGTTAACTCATGCATTTTAAAATCAATTCAGCACGTTGTTTAGCATCAAAATTAACGTTCTCCGAAGATGGAAGAGGCAACAAATCAATAGGTGCAAGAGGTAGGAAACCATACACAACTTCCAAAGGGCACATCTTAGTAGCAGAATGCAAAGAACGATTATAAGCAAATTCAGTATAAGGCAAGCATTCCTCCCACATTTTCTTATTACTCTTCAAAACAGCCCTAAGCATAGTAGACAATGTTCTATTGACTACTTCAGTTTCTCCATCAGTTTGGGGGTGACACGTAGTACTAAAAAGTAGTTTAGTCCCCAACTTAACCCATAAACATCTCCAAAAGTGGATAAGAAATTTAGTATCATGATCTGAAACAATAGTATTTGGCACACCAAGCAAGCGAATAATTTCACGAAAGAACAAATCAGCAACATTAACAGCATCATCACTTTTATGACATGATATAAAGTGTGCCATTTTCGAGAATCTATCCACGACAACAAATATTCTATCCCTCCCCTTCTTTGTTCGAGGTAAACCTAAAACAAAGTCCATAGATATATCCTCTGATGAGGACATGACTACCTTGGATACGACCAAAAATATTGCATACATGCATATTTGTCAGGTGATTTCTAGTGCAAACTATTCAATAATCTATTTATGTTATCCAGAACAAACATACTTCACACACTTTTGTGTTTTGTCTAATTGCAGGTGTATGGGATATTTGTACAATTCACATATGAAGATAAGGGAGAAAGAGATGTTTAAGTGCTGTTCAAAAAGTTCTCTCACGTCACTTTTGGGCCAAGAGAAGATAGAGTCCAAGTCTCTCACGTTCTGGATTTAGATTCGGACTGCACAGACATACCTGTCTCAAAACGCCAACAACTTTTTCATACGGACTCCTAATTGGGTGATTCTTTTTTTCTTGGATTCTAGATTTTGTGCTCTTTCCAGACCAATTGGATTCACCTTCAAATTCATCCGGAGCGTTGAGATATAGACGAAACAATCAGACGCTGCAGCAGAATCCGAGTCAAACAACAAGTCCAAAGGTGTTGCATCACCTCCACTTGGGCACATTGGCCTTGTACGACCTAGGGTTAGTTTTAGGTTGCCTTGGGACGTCCTTCCACCTCCTAGGCCGCTACCCCTTGATCCTATATAAGTAGATCCATCTAGTAGCTTTTTGCTTGGGATTTGTTTAGTTAAAAGTTAGCCATTGCAACTTCGTGTACTTCATTTGTGTCCAACGACGAGACCAAGACCGCTTATAGATCCCCACCTTTATCAATACTTCATCTATATTCACAATATTCAGATTGCTTTATCATATTCACAATATTCAGGTTGATTGTGCTTCGGCGTGGTCAATAACCTCTCGAAGTTGGTTTAGCGATTGCTAAGGAGCAACGTCATGCACGTTTGTAGTCGGATCGTCAAAGTCATCTTCACCAAATCGATAGTTATCATCTCTTCGAAAGATCGGGACACCCCACTTCTATCAAGTGGTATCAGTTTTCAGGTTGCTCGGTGAGAATTTCCAGTTTTTCCTAGATTAGATTTATTTTCTTACCTATTGTCCAAGAAAAAGCCACAAAACAAAAGTTAGATCTATTCATCCTTTGTCCTAGCCAGACTGAGCCTTTGCAATTTCCTTTTCATTGTTTGCATTATTGAATTATCGGTTGCATCGCCGTGTCGAGTTGCTGGTCTTAGTGTCTAGTTTCTTTAGAGTTTCGAGTTCTGTTTACATTAGTCACGCCGCCACTTCATAATTATCCCATCCGCTGTCCACCATCCCATCCACCAATTTCCACCACGTGCTACGCATTGTTCATTGTCATAATCATAGTTGAGGTCACTCATATCTTCGCCTGATCCAATCTGCATCTTATCTAGTTTGTCTTGGAAAGAGGGAGAAAAAGAAGATAGAGAAAAAAAAAGAGAGAAAAAAGGAAAGAAAAAAAAGAAAAAGTGAGAGAAGAAAAAGAAAAAAAGCATGAGAAAAAAAAGAAAAAAAATCCGGATCTATCTAGAATCAATCTCGTACCTAAATTCGGATTGGAATCTGTTTTGCGCATTGTTTAGTAAAACAGGTGTATCTTCCTCATACGAAGTCTGTTTTGGCTCCGTGAGTACTCAAATTGAAGCTAGCGACGAGCCTCATCTGAATAGTTGCAGAAGTTAGTTCAATATTTGACACCTCAAAATCGACTTCTAAATAGGTCTTTTTGCCCTCTGAAGTTCATGAACACAACTTGTTCCAATTTTTCAGGCCAGTTTTAGAATTCTTTGACTCCTCATATCAACTCGGAATTGAGTGATTCTTTTTGCATTGGAAAGCTTGAGTTAGTAGCATTCTTTGAAAGAATTTATCAGAAAATTGGCTCAAACTTTTCAAGAGGAAAGTTGGAGAGAGAGTTGTTCTATATCCTGCTTGGCAGTTGTTTTTCATCATTATCTTCACTGCCGTTGTGATCTTCACTTATATCTTGCTGTCAAGAGCTACTGAGTATCCTTCATTGATGCTAGTTGTGCTACGCCGTGACCTCATTAGTGTTCTAGGCTCGCGTCTCTAGTCCGGTCTAGCCTAGGACCAGCACAGTACCGTCGTTGAATGTTTATTCAACATTGCATCTTTGAATTGATTATTGCTAATCTTTTGCTACCATATATAGCCAATCCAGCTCCACATATTTCTACACCGTGTATACGTACGTTCCCCTGGCAATCGCTTTACACAATCTTCAGAGTTACTTGACACTGCTGGTTGCCTGTCACCACCTGCCGCATGGTAAGAACTTGTAAGATATTGATATTTGCTTTACTGCGAGCACTTTACAACCACACCCTAATAGTGGATAGGAACATTATTCTCGAATTTTGTTTCTTGTTTCTACTAATCATGACAGGTTCCAGAGAAAGAAGTTCTTCGACAACGATCATATCTTCACCATCACGAGAGTTGGGACAACACACACAAGCACATGGTCAGGTTATCTCTTTACCATCATTTGAGGATAGATTTAATCCTGCTATTTATCTAGCTTGGGAGTTTGAAGTAGAACAAGTTTTTAGTTACCATGACTTTTCTGAACTTGAGCGAGTACGAGCTTCCACTAGAGCATTTACTGGTTTTGCTTCTGTTTGGTGGAGTGTGCATTGCAAGAAAAACATTGATAACCAACCCACAACTTGGAAATATTTGAAACATGTAATGAGACAACAATTTTCCCTCGTTACTATCGTCGTGAATTGTTTCGCAAATTTGAACAATTTAAACAACGCAATAACATTGTTCATGCTTACTACCAAGAGTTCAAATCTTATATGCGTCATTGTGACATAGAAGAATCTGAGGATGATACAATGAATAGATTTTTTGGTGGTTTGAACCACGATATTCAGGCAAGATTTAGGTATATTCCTTGTTGCATTACTGGTATGTATGTTCGTGCTTGTACCTTTGAGAAGACAGTTATAGGAGGATGCATTGGGTGACTACAACAACTACTATTCCAATTCATGCTCACTACCATCGGTTGATTCCTCCACCGTTGCACCTACTAGAGCAGCCACACCTCAGATTGTGAGTGCGACATCATCTCAAGTGTATGGTGCATTGTCATTGTCCATACCGACATCAGCTACGTCTTTGCGACAAGATAATAGTAAAGGTATTGATGATATAACTTCACATGAGAATGATGCATCACTAATTAACTTAAATACATCATGTGTTGAGCTACCTGTTGATTTGAGCACGCCACCTATTTTAGAGAATCACGTTACTATCATGAATGCATCATGTGATCAAACAACTGAAATACCAACAATTTTGAGTGCACCCATTGAACTAACTATTGATGCAAAAAAACCAATGTTTAATCATTTTGATATGACCTCTAATCTTGGTGATGATTCTGTGTCCAATGACTTACTGCATGTTTGCTTATTTAAGCATGTTGTAGCATGTAAATTTGATGCAAGTAAGGTTTATTCACCAATGTTGGGATGGTTTAATGATGAATATTGTCAATCTTTTTATAGGAATAAGAGCTTCACTTATATGTGCAAACTGAGTTACAATATTTTCATGCCTTCTATTTATGATAATATTTTGTCTTTATATTTTATGATTTATGAAAGTTACTCATGTATACATGTGTCATATGTGCAAAAATCAAGGGAAGTAAAAATGGATGACATATACATATACAACATGTATACCTTGTCTCTTTTGTTAGCCACATTTCAGATTAAGCAACGCCAAGGACGGCTTTGTTTTCAAAAAGGGGAGGATGATGAGGACATGACTACCTTGTATACGACCAAAAATATTGCATACATGCATATTAGCCAGGTGATTTCTAGTGCAAACTATTCAATAATCTATTTATGTTATCCAGAACAAAAATACTTCACACACTTTTGTGTTTTGTCTAATTGCAGGTGTATGGGATATTTGTACAATTCACATATGAAGATAAGGGAGAAAGAGATGTTTAAGTGATGTTCAAAAAGTTCTCTTACGTCACTTTTGGGCCAAGAGAAGATAGAGTCCAGGTCTCTCACGTTCTGGATTCAGATTCGGACTGCACGGACATACCTGTCTCAAAACGCCAACAACTTTTTCATACGGACTCCTAATTGGGTGATTCTTTTTTTGTTGGATTCTAGATTTTGTGCTATTTCCAGCCCAATTGGATTCACCTTCAAATTCAACCGGAGCGGTGAGATATAGATGAAACAATGAGACGCTGCAGCAGAATCCGAGTCAAACAACAAGTCCAAAGGTGTTGCATCACCTCCACTTGGGCCCATTGGCCTTGTATGACCTAGGGTTAATTTTAGGCTGCCTTGGGACGTCCTCCCACCTCCTAGGCCGCCACCCCTTGATCCTATATAAGTAGATCCATCTAGTAGCTTTTCGCTTGGGATTTGTTTAGTTAAAAGTTAGCCATTGCAACTTCATGTACTTCGTTTGTGTCCAACAACGAGACCAAGACCGCTTACGGATCCCCACCTTTATCAATACTTCATCAATATTCACAATATTCAGATTGCTTTATCATATTCTTGCTTGTTCTTCGATTGCTTGCAGGAATAAACCTTCGTGGTCAGGTTAATTGTGCTTCGGCGTGGTCAATAACCTCTCGGAGTTGGTTTAGTGATTGCTAAGGCGCAACGTCATGCACGTTTGTAGTCGGATCGTCAAAGTCATCTTCACCAAATCGATAGTTATCATCTCATTGGAAGATCGGGACACCCCGCCTCTATCATCCTCCCAAGGAACACTAGGTACGGGCAAAGGCATATATAAACCATGAGGATTGAGTCGTGACTTAGCTTTTTGACATGTAGTGCAGCGAGTAATAAAACGCTCAACACCCCGTCTCATCTTTGGCCAAGAGAAATGTGTAGCAAGTACGTCCTTCATCTTCTTCACACCAAAGTGTCCCATTAATCCTCCTCCATGCGCCTCCTGCAACAACAAAAGACGAACGGAGCTAGCTGGAATGCATAGCTTGTTAGCACAAAACACAAATCCATCGTTAACGACAAACTTGTTCCACATTCTTCCTTCTTTACAATTCTGCATTACATCTTTAAAATCAGCATCATGCACATATTGATCTTTGATGGTCTCCAAACCAAATATTTTGAAGTCAAGTTGTGAAAGCATAGTATAGCGATGAGACAATGCATCAGTAATAACATTTTCTTTTCCCTTCTTGTGTTTAATGACATAAGGGAAAGTCTCAATGAATTCAACCCATTTAGCATGTCTATGATTCAGTTTAGCTTGACTTTTAATATGTTTCAAAGATTCATGATCAGAATGTATAACAAATTCTTTGGGCCATAAATAATGTTGCCATGTTTCTAAAGTCCGAACAAGAGCATATAATTCTTTATCATAAGTAGAATAATTCAGACTAGGCCCACTCAATTTTTCAGAAAAGTATGCAACATGTTTGCCATCTTGTAATAACACACCTCCTAATCCAATTCCACTAGCATCACATTCAAGCTCAAAAGTCTTATTAAAATCAGGAAGTTGGAGTAAAGGAGCATGTGTCAACTTATCTTTCAATACCGTGAAGGCTTCTTCCTGTGCGGTACCCCACAGAAAAGGCACATCTTTCTTTGTAAGCTCATTGAGAGGTGCAGCAATGGTGCTGAAATCTCTCATAAAACGCCTATAGAATCCAGCGAGGCCAAGAAAAGTCCTCACTTGTGTGACCGTTTTGGGCTGCGGCCATCTCTCAATAGCTTCAATCTTGGCTTTATCAACTTCAATTCCTTGTGGAGTAACAACATAGCCAAGAAAAGATACTCGGTCGGTGCAAAAGGTGCCCTTCCCAAGGTTACCAAACAAACGTGCATCACGTAGAGCAATAAAAACAACACGTAAATGTTCCAAATGTTCTTCCAAAGATCTGCTATAAATCAATATGTCATCAAAGTAAACTACCACAAATCGTCCAATGAAAGCACGTAAAACTTCATTCATTAATCTCATGAAAGTACTAGGTGCATTAGTTAACCCAAAAGGCATGACTAACCACTCATATAATCCAAACTTAGTTTTAAATGTTGTTTTCCATTCATCTCCCAATTTCATACGAATTTGATGGTATCCACTACGCAAATCAACTTTGGAGAATATTGTAGAGCCACTCAATTCATCAAGCATATCATCTAGCCTAGGAATAGGATGACAATAACGAATAGTAATATTATTAATGCCTCTACAATCAACACACATACGTGATGTACCATCCTTTTTCGGCACTAAATAATAGGAACAACACAAGGACTAAGGGATTCGCGTATATAACCTTTGTCGAGAAGCTCTTGTACTTGACGCATAATCTCCTTCGTCTCCTCTGGATTGGTACGGTATGGCGCACGGTTTGGCAGTGAAGCACCGGGAATTAAGTCAACCTGATGCTCAATCCCTCGAATAGGCGGTAATCCCGGTGCCACGTCTTGTGGAAAGACGTCAGCGAACTCCTGCAAAATGTTAGTGACAGCAGGAGGCAAAGAGCAAGGCACGTCCTCGAATGAAAATAATGCCTCTTTGCACACAAAAGCATATCAAACAGATTTGCTGAAATCTAGCTCATCAATATTAGATTTGGTGGCAAATAAGCATGCACTTTTCAATTTAATTTCAGAAGCAACACTAGATGGTTTATTATTAGGCTTCATTTGTTGCTCAAATTCTTTTGCCACAATATGATTTTCACTCTTATTCTTCTCCTGTTTTGCTTTATTAGCTCTATTTATATCATCTTTCAAAATGGAATCAGGAGTCATAGGAAGCAAAGTAATATTTTATCCTTATGAACAAGAGTATAGTGTTTTTTCTACCATGGTGTACAAATTTTTTATCAAATTGCCATGGTCTACCAAGTAATAAGGTACATGCTTGCATAGGTACCACATCACAATCAACATAATCAACATATGTAGAGATACCAAAATGCACACGAATAGTACGTGTTACCTTAACCTTGCCGCTGTTGTTGAACCATTGGATGTAGTAAGGATGTGGATGTGGTCTTGTGGTGAGAGAAAGCTTCTCCACCATCTCCATGCTAGCCAAGTTGTTGCAGCTCCCTCCGTCTATGATGACGCGCACAGAACGTTCGTTCACAACTCCCTTGGTATGGAACAAATTGTGCCTCTGATTTGCTCAGCTTGTGTGACCTGCACACTCAAAACACGTTGAGCAACTAAACATTCATACCTGTCAGCATCTTCAGGAGCCATGTATTGCGTCTCATGATCAGAATCATCGCCACCATGTTCTTCACGTGTAATAAGAGCCAAAGTCTCCTCATCATAGTCACTAGCGGACTCATACCCACCATCCTCAGTAGCAATCATCACACGCTGAGATTTGCATTCTCGCGCATAATGACCTCTTCCCTTACAACGACGACAAATAATATCACTTGTGTGCCCTGTTGATCCCATGGAAGAAGAAGAGCTCTGTGCAGGCCCGGCAGGTGCGCTCTTGGCAGATGATGGTGGTTGTGCCTGCTTTCTTGTATCATGGCTGGAGATGGCACCTGATGGAGTTGCTGGTGCAGTGGAAGTAGAAGATGCACGCGGTGTCCATGAGGAAGGCCGACCTGCAGAAAAGTTAGTGCGCGCCATTGCTTGTCGATCCTGCACTTCACGTTCAGCTTTACAAGCTAGATGGAATAAACGAGTGATATTATTATACTCCTTATACTCTAGAATGGTCTGAATCTCTCTATTTAATCCACCTGTAAAACATGCAAGCATAGCTTCATTGTCCTCAACAATACCACATCTAATCATGCCAATTTGTAATTCCTGATAATATTCTTCTACAGAATTTTTTCCTTGTCTGAAACGCTGCAATTTTTGAAGCAATTCACGTTGATAATATGGTGGAACCCAACGAGTACGCATAGCAGTTTTCAAAGCAGCCCAAGTAGCTGGAATAGGATATAATCTACAATGTTCAGACCACCATACACATGCAAAACTAGTGAAAGCACAAACAACAACAGCAACCCGTCTCTCCTTGGGATATTGTAAACATGTAAAACTTTGTTCAGTTCTAACTCCCAAGTAAGATATATATCAGGAACATATCTACCCTCAAATGGTGGAATAGTCAATTTTAGTTTATGAATATGGACATCATCTCGTACCTGAGGTGGTGGTGCAGGACTACCATTACGAATATTTGCATGTGGACGACCTGGTGGTTGTGGTGCAGGTGGTTGCACGTAGTTCTGATTTTGATCAACCTCATCCTCGTAATCTCCCACATAATCATCCTCGTCCGCATCAGCAACAGGAGCCACAGAAGTATCAACAGCAGCACCAACAGTTTGGCCAAACGCAAGAGGCACACGGATCGCTCGGCGGAGGAGGATGATACTTCTGTGGCTCCTGCTGCTGATGCGGAGGAGGATGATTATGTGGGAGATCACGAGGATGAGGTTGATCAAAATCAGAACTATGTGAACCACCTGCACCACAACCACCAGGTCGTCCACATGCAAATATTCGCAATCGTAGGCCTGCACCATCACCTCAGGTACGAGATGATGTCCATATTCCTGAAATTGAATATTCCACCATTTGAGGGTAGATATGTTCCTGATATATATCTTACTTGGGAGTTAGAAACTGAACAACGATTTACATGTTTACAATATCCCGAGGAGAGACGGGTTGCTGCTGTTGTTTGTGCTTTCACTAGTTTTGCATGTGTATGGTGAGCTGAACATTGTAGATTATATCCTATTCCAGCTACTTGGGCTGCTTTGAAAACTGCTATGCGTACTCGTTGGGTTCCACCATATTATCAATGTGAATTGCTTCAAAAATTGCAGCATTTAAGACAAGGAAAAAATTCTTTAGAAGAATATTATCAGGAATTACAAACTGGCATGATTAGATGTGGTATTGTTGAGGAGAATGAAGCTATGCTTGCACGTTTTACGGGTGGATTAAATAGAGAGATTCAGACCATTCTAGAGTATAAGGAGTATAATAATATCACTCGTTTATTCCATCTTGCTTGTAAAGCTGAACGTGAAGTGCAGGATCGACAAGCATTGGCGCGAACTAACTTTTCTGCAGGCCGACCTTCATCATGGACACCGCGTGCATCTTCTACTTCAACTGCACCAGCACCTCAATCAGGTGCCTCCTCCAGCCGTGATACAAGAAAGCAGGCACAACCACCATCATCTGCCAAGAGCGCACCTGTCGGGCCTGCACAAAGCTCTTCTTCTTCCATGGCATCAACAAGGCACACAAGTGATATTATTTGTCGTCGTTGTAAGGGAGGAGGTCATTATGCGAGAGAATGCAAATCTCAGCGTGTGATGATTGCTACCAAGGATGGTGGATATGAGTCTGCTAGTGACTATGATGAGGAGACTTTGGCTCTTATTACATGTGAAGAACATGGTGGCGATGATTCTGATCATGGGACGCAATACATGGCTCCTGAAGACGCTGACAGGTATGAATGTTTAGTTGCTCAATGTGTTTTGAGTGTGCAGGTCACACAAGCTGAGCAAAATCAGAGGCACAATTTGTTCCATACCAAGGGAGTTGTGAAGGAACGTTCTGTGCGCCTCATCATAGACGGAGGGAGCTGCAACAACTTGGCTAGCATGGAGATGGTGGAGAAGCTTTCTCTCACCACATGACCACATGCACATCCTTACTACATCCAATGGTTCAACAACAGCGGCAAGGTTAAGGTAACACGTACTATTCGTGTGCATTTTAGTATCTCTACATATGCTGATTATGTTGATTGTGATGTGGTACCTATGCAAGCATGTTCCTTATTACTTGGTAGACCATGGCAATTTGATAAAAATTCTGTACACCATGGTAGAAACAATCACTATACTCTTGTTCATAAGGATAAAAATATTACTTTGCTTCCTATGACTCCTGATTCCATTTTGAAAGATGATATTAATAGAGCTAATAAAGCAAAACAGGAGAAGAATAAGAGTGAAAATCAGATTGTGGCAAAAGAATTTGAGCAACAAATGAAGCCTAATAATAAACCATCTAGTGTTGCTTCTGAAAAGTGCATGTTTATTTGCCACCAAATCTGATATTGATGAGCTAGATTTCAGCAAATCTGTTTTCTATGCATTTGTGTGCAAAGAGGCATTATTTTCATTCGAGGACGTGCCTTCCTCTTTGCCTCCTGCTGTCACTAACATTTTGCAGGAGTTCACTGACGTCTTTCCACAAGACGTGCCACCGAGATTACCGCCTATTCGAGGGATTGAGCATCAGATTGACTTAATTCCCGATGCTTCACTGCCAAACCGTGCGCCATACCGTACCAATCCAGAGGAGACGAAGGAGATTATGCGTCAAGTACAAGAGCTTCTCGACAAAGGTTATATACGCGAATCCCTTAGTCCTTGTGCTGTTCCTATTATTCTAGTGCTGAAAAAGGATGGTACATCACGGATGTGTGTTGATTGTAGAGGCATTAATAATATTACTATTCGTTATCGTCATCCTATTCCTAGGCTAGATGATATGCTTGATGAATGGAGTGGCACTACAATATTCTCCAAAGTTGATTTGCGTAGTGGATACCATCAAATTCGTATGAAATTGGGAGATGAATGGAAAACATCATTTAAAACTAAGTTTGGATTATATCAGTGGTTAGTCATGCCTTTTGCGTTAACTAATGCACCTAGTACTTTCATGAGATTAATAAACGAAGTTTTACGTGCTTTCATTGGACGATTTGTGGTAGTTTACTTTGATGACATATTGATTTATAGCAGATCCTTGGAAGAACATTTGGAACATTTACGTGCTGTTTTTATTGCTCTACGTGATGCACGTTTGTTTGGTAACCTTGGGAAGTGCACCTTTTGCACCGAACGAGTATCTTTTCTTGGCTATGTTGTTACTCCACAGGGAATTGAAGTTGATAAAGCCAAGATTGACGCTATTGAGAGTTGGCCGCATCCCAAAACGGTCACACAAGTGAGGATTTTTTTTCTTGGCCTTGCTGGATTCTATAGGCGTTTTGTGAGAGATTTCAGCACCATTGCTGCACCTCTCAATGAGCTTACAAATAAAGATGTGCCTTTTCTTTGGGGTACCGCACAGGAAAAATCCTTCACGGTATTGAAAGATAAGTTGACACATGCTCCTTTACTCCAACTTCCTAATTTTAATAAGACTTTTGAGCTTGAATGTGATGCTAGTGTAATTGGATTAGGAGGTGTGTTATTACAAGATGGCAAACATGTTGCATACTTTTCTGAAAAATTGAGTGGGCCTAGTCTGAATTATTCTACTTATGATAAAGAATTATATGCTCTTGTTCGGACATTAGAAACATGGCAACATTATTTATGGCCCATAGAATTTGTTATACATTCTGATCATGAATCTTTGAAACATATTAAAAGTCAAGCTAAACTGAATCGTAGACATGCTTAATGGGTTGAATTCATTGAGACTTTCCCTTATGTCATTAAACACAAGAAGGGAAAAGAAAATGTTCTTGCTGATGCTTTGTCTCGTCGCTATACTATGCTTTCACAACTTGACTTCAAAATATTTGGTTTGGAGACCATCAAAGATCAATATGTGCATGATGCTGATTTTAAAGATGTAATGCAAAATTGTAAAGAAGGAAGAATGTGGAACAAGTTTGTCGTTAACGATGGATTTGTGTTTCGTGCTAACAAGCTATGCATTCCAGCTAGCTCTGTTCGTCTTTTGTTGTTGCAGGAGGCGCATGGAGGAGGATTAATGGGACACTTTGGCGTGAAGAAGACGGAGGACTTACTTGCTACACATTTTTTTTGGCCAAAGATGAGACGGGATGTTGAGCGTTTTATTGCTCACTGCACTACATCTCAAAAAGCTAAGTCACGACTCAATCCTCATGGTTTATATATGCCTTTGCCTGTACCTAGTGTTCCTTGGGAGGATATATCTATGGACTTTGTTTTAGGTTTACCTCGAACAAAGAAGGGGAGGGATAGCATATTTGTTGTCGTGGATAGATTCTCGAAAATGGCACACTTTATACCATGTCATAAAAGCGATGATGTTGTTAATGTTGCTGATTTGTTCTTTCGTGAAATTATTCGCTTGCATGGTGTGCCAAATACTATTGTTTCAGATCGTGATACTTAATTTCTTAGCCACTTTTGGAGATGTTTATGGGCTAAGTTGGGGACTAAACTACTTTTTAGTACTACTTGTCACCCCCAAACTGATGGACAAACTGAAGTAGTCAATAGAACATTGTCTACTATGCTTAGGGCTGTTTTGAAGAGTAATAAGAAAATGTGGGAGGAATGCTTGCTTCATATTGAATTTGCTTATAATCGTTCATTGCATTCTACTACTAAGATGTGCCCTTTCGAAGTTGTGTATGGTTTCCTACCTCGTGCACCTATTGATTTGTTGCCTCTTCCATCTTTGGAGAAGGTTAATTTTGATGCTAAACAACATGCTGAATTGATTTTAAAAATGCATGAGTTAACTAAGGAAAACATTGAGCGTATGAATGCCAAATATAAACTTGCTGGAGATAAGGGTAGAAAACATGTTGTGTTTGCACCTGGAGATCTTGTTTGGTTACATTTGCGTAAGGATAGATTTCCTGATTTGCGCAAATCAATGCTCATGCCACGTGCTGATGGTCCCTTTAAGGTGTTAGAGAAAATAAATGATAATGCATATAAACTTGAGCTGCCTGCAGATTTTGGGGTTAGTCCCACTTTTAACATTGCAGATTTGAAGCCTTATTTGGGCGAGGAAGATGAGCTCCCGTCGAGGACGACTTCATTTCAAGAAGGGGAGGATGATGAGGACATCAATACCATTGTTACACCCACAGCCCCTGCTGCTATACATACTGGACCAATTACTAGAGCTCGCGCACGCCAACTAAATTACCAGGTACTTTCGTTTCTTGGTAATGATTCTAATGTTCATGAGAATATGATGCTGCCTAAATTGGATACATTTGTTTTGCTTACAAATGAAGGGCCTAGCTTGGAGAAGGATGAACATTGGAGCAAGAGAAAGCATGGAGATGATGGCATGCGCAAGGGGAACAAGAACGGAGTTACGAGTGATGATTTCAGGTCTTTGAAGCCACCATAACGGGTGCATGAAGCCTTGGACGAAATATACAAGATGCCACTTCATAAATTTCGTCCAGAGGCTATTATAGGTGCTGCGTCACCTTTTTATTGGGCCAGGCCCATGTAATTTCGAAATACATTAGTATAGGCTATTTTTAGAGTTAGTATGTGTGGGGAAACAAGAGATAGGGTTGATTTCGGACCCCTCCACCAAGGGCCACGAAATTCCCCCTCTCTTCCTCCATATATACAGCCCTTAGGGCACCGTTTAGACTTTGTGTTTTGTTTAGATTAAAGTTCGCCATAGCTGCAACTTCGCGTACTTCGTTTGTGTTCAACGACCAGACAAAGGCGTCACAGAACCCCACCTTGATCAATAAAGCTTTCATCTTATATTCGCAATATCCAGATTGCAATCTCAGTTTCTTGCTTGTTCTTCGTTTGCTCGCAGGAAACAGACCCTCATGGTCAGGTTGATCATGCTCCGACATGGTCAATAACCTCTTGGAGTTGGTTTAGCGATTGCTAAGGCGCGACGTCCTCGCACGTTCGTAGTCGGATCGTCAAAGTCGACTTCCACCAAAGCGAAATCCATCATCTCATCGAAAGACGGGACACCTTTGCCTCTATCACTGCCCTGACACATGCCCGACACGGTAGGGCTGGACGAGGTGTATCTGGGCACTCGTGAGCCAGCGCGGGACTCATGAGGCCCTACCTCAAGGCGGGTTGCGCCTGATCTTGACCCTTGGGCGGCTGAGTGTTCCTGCGGGATGGTTAGATACAAATGCTCTACGTCCTCAGGTCCCAGCCCTCGAGCGAGCTCAGCCACCGCTGGTTTGCCAAGTCGTGATGTCGTGGACAAGGCCAGGGGGTGAGGGATGGAGAGCTAGTAAGAGCCCCTGAGTCGCGATGCTCAGGCGCCCCGCTTTTAATATGCAAGCGATTTGCATGAGGGAGAAAAAGGGGCCGCTGTAGGCGGGAGATGATAATCATAGGCAGGTTAAGCATGATAGGCAAATTGGCTTAGATAACTGCAGGAAGGATACATGCCACTGGGTCAGGCCCGAGCGGCTTGGGGATGATGCAGCCCGAGGGGTGCCCCTAGCAAGGTAAACTAAAGACATAAGCAAAAGGGATACACGCCGCAGGGACAGACCCACGCGACCTAGGAATAATGCAGCCCTGAGGGTGCTCCCAGCTGAAATGAACTCGAAAGATGTCACCTGATACCATTGTAGAGCGGGTGTTGAAGTAGCTGACGATGCGCGGTGAAGGGGCCAATCCTCACGAGTTACCGGATCCCTGAGCATTAGGAGACTCTGGGGGTCCGGGCGGCTCCTCGAGGACCATCTTCATCTCCGCCAAGACCACGTGGTGTCTGGCCTCCTGAGCTGCCAGAATGCTCCGTAGAAGACGCTGGTGAGCGGCAGCCATGTTCGGCAGGCTGAAAGGCATGCGAACGTAGCTGTGCGGCGGACCCTCGCAGCGTCCCGCTCGCGAGGGTAAGAAGCGCTCTTGAGACGCGACTCGGCTGAGCCCTGGGTAGTCGATGCAGACGTGCAGCCCGCCATCCTTGCATGGATGGGGAGCTACGCCAGGTAGGCGGCGATCGCCGTGTATGACTCTCGATTCTTGAAGCTCCTAAGTGTTGGGCCTTGCTTGCCCCATGCCTTCCTCAGGGAAACGTGCCGCAAAGCACGCCTCCAAGTGGTGCTCGAGTGCCTCCCTTGTGATCTTGGCAAAGTCTAAGGCCCTCTAGGAGAGAGCCCCAGAGCCTTGCCCGAGGAGGGCGTCGGGCGCCTTCCTGTGTGACAGTGGGAGGCGCCCCTTGCACAGGCCCAGATCCTGAAGCGGCGCCTCCGGAGATGCCAACCTCCTGAGGCCTTGAGCTGGGTGATGTCTTCTTCTTCTTGGGAACTGCCTCAGGAGGGTTCTCGCTCTTGCTGTCTTGGTCCTCGACTGACGCGGCTTGGAAGGCACGCTCGAGAGAGCACACCGCATCCTTCTCTTTGCAGGGGACTGTGATGATTCCGCCGCTTCCCGGCATCTTGAGGACATTGGAACCATGGTGAGTTACCGCCATGAACTTGGCCAGGGCTGGATACCCGAGGATGGCATTGTATGGCAGGCGAATGTGGGCAATGTCGAAGTCGATGAGCTCGGCACGGTAGTTCTTGTGCTGTCCAAAAGTGACAAGGAGGAGAACCTGCCCTATCGGAGTGGTGGAGCCGTCAGTGACTCCTGAGAAAGGCTTGGTTGGCTGGAGTTGATCATAAGGCACTTGGAGGATGTTGAACGTCTCGACGGACAAAATGTTGTGTCCTGCGTCCCCATCGATGAGGGTCCCGGTAACTTGCACATTGCTGATGACTAGGGATCAAAGCATTGGGAGGACGCCAGCTGTAGCCGCACACTTGAGCTGATCCGCTGAGCTGAACATGATGGCACACGTGGACCACCTGAGAGGGCGCGTGGCCTCGAGCTTGGGGAGGACTGCGTTCACCTCGTGAGCAAACTGCTTGAAGATGCACTGAGAGGCTGGGGCCTGGGTGCCGCCCAAGATGCAAGCGATAACACGTGGCTCCTGGAAGCCCTCAGCCCCCTCGTCCTGGTGCTGGTCGTCATTCCTTCTTGGCGGTGGTGGCAGAGGAGGAAGGCCAGCGTTGACCTGCGAGCGATCCTCGCGAGGCTGATCCATCCAAGCCCCCTCGCGAGGCTGGTCCTGCTAGCGATCCTCACGAGGTCAGTCACGCCACTCCTAGTGTCGGTATCAAAACCGGCGGATCTCGGGTAGGGGTTCCCAAACTGTGCGTCTAGGCGGATGGTAACAGGAGACAAGGGACACGATGTTTTACCCAGGTTCGGGCCCTCTTGATGGAGGTAAAACCCTAGAAGCTAGCCTATGGTATGATTGTTGTTCGTCCTACGGACTAAAGCCATCCGGTTTATATAGACACCGGAGAGGGCTAGGGTTACACAGAGTCGGTTACAATGGTAGGAGATCTACATATCCGTATCGCCAAGCTTGCCTTCCACGCCAATGAAAGTCCCATCCGGATACGGGACGAAGTCTTCAATCTTGTATCTTCATAGTCTTGGAGTCCGGCCGATGATGATAGTTCGGCTATCCGGACACCCCCTAGTCTAGGACTCCCTCAGTAGCCCCTGAACCAGGCTTCAATGACGACGAGTCCGGCGCGCATATTGTCTTCGGCATTGCAAGGCGGGTTCTTCCGCCGAATAATTTATAGAAGATTGTGAACACCAGGATAGTGTCCGGCTCTGCAAAATAAATTCCACGTACCACCGTAGAGAAAATAATATTACACAAGTTCAATTTGCTGACGTATTTGGTGGCGTGACGCCACACCACTACCAAGCCTTTACTAGAATTGTTTTTATTGTACCACCTCAGCGTGTTTAGTGAAGCGGTTTCCTTGGCACGTCTTGTCGAGGCAGAGATCATGTTCCCCTTATTCTGGGATTCTCATAAATACGGACATGGGTAACCCAACCGCGCACGTTGCCGCCCCCTCCATTGAAGGCGGGTTCCAAACGGTCACGGGGACGGCTCTTGGTATTCTTCCTCTTTATAATGAAACCAAGGCATGTTCTTTTTCTTCAATCCTCAATCGAATCCGCCTCTCGCCCCAAGTTCCAACAACCAGGGCTCCAGATTCGGGTACTTTCGACCTTCGACAATGTCCGGCTCCGACCTGCGAGGCCGGTGGATGCCCTCTTCCGTCACGGAAGAGGACGTGCTAAAGCTGAGAGACGCCAGGTACTTGACCTACGAGATTTCGCATAGGTTGCCTGCCCGAGGGCAAGTTATTCCTACTCCCGAGCCCGGCGAGAGCGTCGTGTTCCTGTCTCACCTCCGTCGGGGTTTAGGCTTCCCGATGGATCCCTTCGTGAGGGGGCTCATGTTTTACTATGGGATGGAATTCCATGACTTGGCTCCGGAGTCCATCCTCCAAATCTCATCATTCATTGTCGTCTGCGAAGCCTTCCTCCGCACTACCCCTCACTTCGGCTTGTGGCTCAAAACCTTCAACGTGGAGCCGAAGATGATTGAGGGGCGTCAGGCAGAGTGCGGCGGGGCGGTGATAAGCAAGAGGGCCGATGCTCCATGGCCCGAGGGCTCTTTTCAGGAGGAGCTCGACTTGTGGCAACAGGAGTGGTTCTATATCACCGTTCCCAGGGGCAGCAGGCAGAGGACGCCGCCCGTCTTCCCCTCGGGCCCTCCACCACTGCTGACGTCATGGGTCAACAAGGGGCTTAATTGGGGGCCGTCCAAAGACGTACCCCTGTTGCAGGACCGGATTCGAGGCCTCCAAGAAAGGGAGATTAATCTGGTCGTAGTGGCACAGGTTATGCTGATTCGGCGCCTTCTGCCCTGCAAACGTCGCCCCCTCCGCCTGTGGGAATTTAATCCAGAGGTGCCACGAGCTCTCCAACACTTCATGGGTTCGACACCCGTGGAGATGTACCAACTGTTCTTCGGATCACAAGAGATGCGTCCGGATTTGACCAAGGACGCTGGCCTAAGCTGCAATCGCCCGGATACTCAAGTAAGTAGCCCCGTGTCCGGACACATCGTCCATTTATTTATCATGGGTTTGCCTTTTAACTAGCTATCCCTTGGACAGGAGTGGATAGCACAAGCAAAACTGATACGGTGTCCGGCCCCCCTCCCCGAGACCACGCCGGATCCCGTGTTAATCAAAATATTGGAGGTTGCACCTTCGGAGGAGGGCGAAGGGGGGTACAGGGTAACTACCACCTCTGCCAAGGAGGATTTCAGTAAGGGGGGAATCGAGATTCCCTCCTTCCAGGGGAAGAAGAGGACCGCTTCCGAAGACCCGGAGGCCAAGGCCTCAAAGCGGGGAAAGAAATCTGCACCGGAAGGTCCTGTGCCGGGAAGAGCCCCGGCTGTACTATCTCCTCAGAGGAATCAACCCTCCAGCGAGCCGTAAGTAAAAAAGGGGGATTTTGTAATAGGGGACACCCCTGCTTTATTTCTAAGGGTAACTGAAGTTTTCACCTTGTAGTTCGAATCTCACTCCATCTCAGCAGAGCTCATCTTCAGGGGACCTTCGTCCGGAGATGATGGAGAGCGAAACGCCTCCATCTGCCGCCCCAACGGGCGGGGCGGACGACCCTGAGGTGTCGTCACGAAGGGTCTAGCCGAGTCCGGTGGGGCCGGAGAGTTCGGCACCCATTGGAGTACGGCCGGTGGAGCTGCAGGATTTGCTCAAGAGGGCGTCTATCTCAGAAGATCACCGCACATTAATGAGTATGGTGATTGAGAGGATCTCATCCGCCGAGAGCGGGTTGTATGAGGCCGTCGGAAGTTTGCTGACGGGGTTTGAGGTTCGCAAAAAATG
Source organism: Triticum aestivum (assembly GCF_018294505.1). Lineage (NCBI taxonomy): Eukaryota > Viridiplantae > Streptophyta > Magnoliopsida > Poales > Poaceae > Triticum > Triticum aestivum. The sequence continues at coordinate 336,640,632 of NC_057804.1, forward strand.
ACATACCTTTTGCCGAAATCTAGCTCATCAATATTATATTTGGTGGCAAATAAGCATGCACTTTTCAATTTAATTTCAGAAGCAACACTAGATGGTTTATTATTAGGCTTCATTTGTTGCTCAAATTCTTTTGCCACAATATGATTTTCACTCTTATTCTTCTTCTGTTTTGCTTTATTAGCTCTATTTATATCATCTTTCAAAATGGAATCAGGAGTCATAGGAAGCAAAGTAATATTTTATCCTTATGAACAAGAGTATAGTGTTTTTTCTACCATGGTGTACAATTTTTTTATCAAATTGCCATGGTCTACCAAGTAATAAGGTACATGCTTGCATAGGTACCACATCACAATCAACATAATCAACATATGTAGAGATACCAAAATGCACACGAACAGTACGTGTTACCTTAACCTTGCCGCTGTTGTTGAACCATTGGATGTAGTAAGGATGTGGATGTGGTCTTGTGGTGAGAGAAAGCTTCTCCACCATCTCCATGCTAGCCAAGTTGTTGCAGCTCCCTCCGTCTATGATGACGCGCAAAGAACGTTCGTTCACAACTCCCTTGGTATGGAACAAATTGTGCCTCTGATTTGCCCAGCTTGTGTGACCTGCACACTCAAAACACGTTGAGCAACTAAACATTCATACCTGTCAGCATCTTCAGGAGCCATGTATTGCGTCTCATGATCAGAATCATCGCCACCATGTTCTTCACGTGTAATAAGAGCCAAAGTCTCCTCATCATAGTCACTAGCGGACTCATACCCACCATCCTCAGTAGCAATCATCACACGCTGAGATTTGCATTCTCGCGCATAATGACCTCTTCCCTTACAACGACGACAAATAATATCACTTGTGTGCCCTGTTGATCCCATGGAAGAAGAAGAGCTCTGTGCAGGCCCGGCAGGTGCGCTCTTGGCAGATGATGGTGGTTGTGCCTGCTTTCTTGTATCATGGCTGGAGATGGCACCTGATGGAGTTGCTGGTGCAGTGGAAGTAGAAGATGCACGCGGTGTCCATGAGGAAGGCCGACCTGCAGAAAAGTTAGTGCGCGCCATTGCTTGTCGATCCTGCACTTCACGTTCAGCTTTACAAGCAAGATGGAATAAACGAGTGATATTATTATACTCCTTATACTCTAGAATGGTCTGAATCTCTCTATTTAATCCACCTGTAAAACATGCAAGCATAGCTTCATTGTCCTCAACAATACCACATCTAATCATGCCAATTTGTAATTCCTGATAATATTCTTCTACAGAATTTTTTCCTTGTCTGAAACGCTGCAATTTTTGAAGCAATTCACGTTGATAATATGGTGGAACCCAACGAGTACGCATAGCAGTTTTCAAAGCAGCCCAAGTAGCTGGAATAGGATATAATCTACAATGTTCAGACCACCATACACATGCAAAACTAGTGAAAGCACAAACAACAACAGCAACCCATCTCTCTTCCGTCTCTCTTCCAACACCCAGGGCTCCAGATTCGGGTACTTTCGACCTTCGACAATGTTCGGCTCTGACCTGCGAGGCCGGTGGATGCCCTCTTCCGTCACGGAAGAGGACGTGCTAAAGCTGAGAGACGCCAGGTACTTGACCTACGAGATTTCGCATAGGTTGCCTGCCCGAGGGCAAGTTATTCCTACTCCCGAGCCCGGCAAGAGCGTCGTGTTCCTGTCTCACCTCCGTCGGGGTTTAGGCTTCCCGATGGATCCCTTCGTGAGGGGGCTCATGTTTTACTATGGGCTGGAATTCCATGACTTGGCTCCAGAGTCCATCCTCCAAATCTCATCATTCATTGTCGTCTGCGAAGCCTTCCTCCGCACTACCCCTCACTTCGGCTTGTGGCTCAAAACCTTCAACGTGGAGCCGAAGATGATTGAGGGGCGTCAGGCAGAGTGCGGCGGGGCGGTGATAAGCAAGAGGGCCGATGCTCCATGGCCCGAGGGCTCTTTTCAGGAGGAGCTCGACTTGTGGCAACAGGAGTGGTTCTGTATCACCGTTCCCAGGGGCAGCAGGCAGAGGCCGCCGCCCGTCTTCCGCTCGGGCCCTCCACCACTGCTGACGTCATGGGTCAACAAGGGGCTTAATTGGGGGCCGTCCAAAGACGTACCCCTGTTGCAGGACCGGATTCGAGGCCTCCAAGAAAGGGAGATTAATCTGGTCGTAGTGGCATAGGTTATGCTGATTCGGCGCCTTCTGCCCTGCAAACGTCGCCCCCTCCGCCTGTGGGAATTTAATCCGGAGGTGCCACGAGCTCTCCAACACTTCATGGGTTTGACACCCGTGGAGATGTACCAACTGTTCTTCGGATCGCAAGAGATGCGTCCGGATTTGACCGAGGACGCTGGCCTAAGCTGCAATCGCCCGGATACTCAAGTAAGTAGCCCCGTGTCCGGACACATCGTCCATTTATTTATCATGGGTTTGCCTTTTAACTAGCTATCCCTTGGACAGGAGTGGATAGCACAAGCAAAACTGATACGGTGTCCGGCCCCCCTCCCCGAGACCACGCCGGATCCCGTGTTAATCAAAATGTTGGAGGTTGCACCTTCGGAGGAGGGCGAAGGGGGGTTCAGGGTAACTACCACCTCTGCCAAGGAGGATTTCAGTAAGGGGGGAATCGAGATTCCCTCCTTCCAGGGGAAGAAGAGGACCGCTTCCGAAGACCCGGAGGCCAAGGCCTCAAAGCGGGGAAAGAAATCTGCACCGGAAGGTCCTGTGCCGGGAAGAGCCCTGGCCGTACTATCTCCTCAGAGGAATCAGCCCTCCAGCGAGCCGTAAGTAAAAAAGGGGGATTTTGTAATAGGGGATACCCCTGCCTTATTTCTAAGGGTAACCGAAGTTTTCACCTTGTAGTTCGGATCTCACTCCATCTCAGCAGAGCTCATCTTCAGGGGACCTTCGTCCGGAGATGATGGAGAGCGAAACGCCTCCATCTGCCGCCCCAACGGGTGGGGCGGACGACCCTGAGGTGTCGTCATGGAGGGTCTAGCCGAGTCCGGTGGGGCCGGAGAGTTCGGCACCCATTGGAGTACGGCCGGTGGAGCTGCAGGATTTGCTCAAGAGGGCGTCTATCTCAGAAGATCACCGCACATTAATGAGTATGGTGATTGAGAGGATCTCATCCGCCGAGAGCGGGTTGTATGAGGCCGTCGGAAGTTTGCTGACGGGGTTTGAGGTTCGCAAAAAATGACATACCTTTTGACAGTTTTGCACATGGAGTGCGCCCTGTATAGATAGTAGCCCCTGAGACTTGGTATGCTGTCGAAAGCGACAGCGTGCCAAGGATCATAATCTCAGTTATAGAATGTCTCCTTTCCTATGCAAGTGGCGGAACGTTCGGTGGCCAGCTGGACTGATGGAGTTGCCGAACTGAAGAGGCAACTCGATGTTGCGGATGCGGACATCGCGCTGGTCAATAAACGACTTAACGAGTCGCAAGGTAGGTGGTTGCTCCGCGGTTGCCTAGTTGAGCTGATGCCCGTTCCTTACAATTTGTATGCTTGATGCAGATGGTGCCGCTGCTGTGGAAGACCTTCGAGCAGAGCTTGCTCGAGCCAAGGAGCAAGCCAGGAAAAGTGATGCGGCTGCCTCGAAGGCAGCAGAAGAGCTAAAAGCCGAAAAGGTTGCTCACTGCCGAAGCAGGGAAGAGATGGCCGGAATGGCCATGAAATTAAAAGATGCTACCGACCGCTGTGAAGTTCTTGAAGGAGAACGCCGAGTGGAGCAAGACGGCCTGAATAAGGCCGCCGCCGAAGTCAAGGATGCCCGGAGTGCGATGCGGGCTATGAAGGAGGAACTGCGTCAAGCCGGAGACATTGCGGCTGGAAAGCCCTTTCTCCTGCGTAGGAAGTTCACGGATCCGAAGTATGCTCAGTTGGGCCAATTGTGGGGTGCGGAGGATCCTTATCTGGATTTGGCGGCGAGTGCGGCGGACGCAGTCGTGCACTTCCGAAGCCAGAAGGATCACGAAATGGAAGAGCTTTTCTGGTCTCAATTCCATAGTCCGGAGCGTCCACTTCCGTTGACTGATCGGCTGGCTGAGTGGGCTGAGCTGAATAGATTGTCCGGACTTGCCATGACGGATGTGGTCGCTCATGTGTGGCTGGAAAGGACCAAGCCTGAGAGTTATTTTGGCTTGTTGCAGCAATTCCTTGGGGCGGTGCCGCATATCAAGGCGATGAAGCGGTCGACGTGCATCCCGGGGTTCGGACAAAAGCCGATTACCCGCCGAGCACTATTTTGAGGAAGTCCTGCAGGGCGCTCGTTTAATAGAGTCGCAGTGCTCGAAAGATGTTATGTTTAAATGACATGTATGATTTCTGGGATCATGTTTATAATGCAATGGCTTTTTATACTTGTGCGTTCAAGTATTGAACTATCTCCTATGCGGCCGTATATGTATGAATAACCTGAAAGATGGCAGTCTTTGGCTTCAGCCCCCATGCACATGGTGCGGGGGTGTTTGCAAAAAAAAGGCGCTTTTTCACACTTAATCCAACGTCTTGGTCCTTTGGAGGAGGTGATAGCATAGCAAACTAGGCAACCGGACTATAATGCTTTATCACTTTCACTTAGCCATATGAGCTCGATGGTGGGGCTAGTATATAGCCCCTAGAGGCACCGCGCTTCTCCGAACTCGGGGCGCATATGTGCCTGACCGGGAAGCAGTCCTTCATCAAAGCGGAGGAATTCTAAACAATCTAGTGGTCGATCGAGTGGTTGACCAGTCTCTCGCTATATCATGACATTCAGTTTTCGGCTTTCTCTACTGAGGTGCTCGCCCGGCCGAACTGGGGCACAATCGCAGTAGTTCTCCTGGTGCCGCATTAGCCGATGGTGCGGAACGTAAGGCAGCAAAACACAGGAGCCGGGCAAACCCAACATTTGACCAAAGACATGATTCGGAGCTGATGCATATAAGGCCTAACTCGAGACGCCGAACACTCCCTGAGGTGTTCGGACTTTATGAAACCGGGCAGAACAATGCCCTAAGCCCCTAGTGTCCAGGTACAGGCGGGAACTTCTGACGTGGCCGATGCCAAAACGCCAGAATCCTCCTCGGTTATGGTAGGAAACCGGGGGATGTGTATCAACAAGAGACAGTAAGAAAGGTTTACGCTGGGTCTTAATCTGAAAAGAATCCTTGCAACTGGTCCCTGCTGCACGTCTGTGCTTGTGTCTCCGTTGTGCTCTATCCTGGACGGGTGTAGCACGTGCTTCATCTATAAAAGAGAAGGACTTAGTTTGGAAGAAATATCGTGCAAAAGATGTATTTAAAATAAAGTATAATTTGTAAGATGAATAAAGTTGAGCTTTGTTGGCTCTCATCGTTTATACGCGCGGCCCCTTGTAAAGGGGTATGCTGCTGGGAAGCCCCTTGTTTATTTACGCCGGACTCGCCTAACCGTGTCCGAGGTCTGAATGACCTTTTTTCTAGGGGCTTGGACCTGCAAGGTCGGATGTGTGGCTGTCAAGGCAGCCTCACGTTCTCCGTGGTCGAGGAACACTCGGCGTTACTCTTTAATGAGATTATGACGCGTGGACCGGGCATTTTAAGCGTAAGAGACGCGTAATGTGGTATTGCGTTAAAGCGGGCGAAAGCTTCGCATCCCAGTAGTGCTTGAGGGCCACTGTTAAATGGGGCGATATTGAGAGTGAGCTTTTCGCGACGGAGGTTGTCAGATGAACCGAACACAACCTCTAGTGGTACAGAGCCTGTACAATTGGCTTAAAGGCCTGGCGTCACTCCTTTGAAGGAAGTGCTGCTACGGCGAATTTTGGTAGGGTTTATCCCCATTCTGAGGACGGTGTCCTGGTATGGCAGGTGCCGCACTGTGTTTTCGTGTTATCACATGAAGTGAGTTCACTGTTTTGACTTCTAGTGGGAAAGTCTTCAGTTTTCCGGCGTGCTGCTTGTGGGGTTCGTCGTTGTCTTCGCTTGGTGTGTCGAGCCCCTTGCGTTCAGCGTTAAGTCGGCCAGACTGCTTGAAGACCCAACAATCTCTGTGGGTATGGTTTGCAGGCTTCCCGGAGGTACTATGTATTTGACATAGCCTATCCAGAATTTTGTTTAGGTTGGATAGCTTGTCGCTGTTGTCCATGAGGGGCAGTGTTTTATTATTCGGCCGAGAGCTTTTGAATCCAGCGTTGACCGCCGTGCTATTTGGGCCATTTTCCTTATTCCGGCGCTGATCTTTTCTGTGTCGTGATTTCCCATTTCCATCCCTTACTTCGGATGTACTCGGGTCGCTGGTGCTGCATCTAGCCAGCCAGCTATCTTCCCCCGCGCAAAAGCGGGTCATGAGGCTTGTTAGTGCGGCCATTGTTCTTGGTTTTTCCTGGCCGAGGTGTCTGGCGAGCCATTCGTCTCGGACGTTGTGCTTAAAGGCTGCTAAGGCTTCGGCGTCCGGACAGTCGACTATTTGGTTCTTTTTTGGTGAGGAGCCTGATCCAGAATTTGCGTGCTGACTCTCCGGGCTGTTGATTTATGTGACTTAAATCGTCTGCATCCGGAGGGCGGACATAAGTCCCCTGAATATTTGCTAGAAACGCATCCTCGAGCTCTTCCCAACTTCCAATGGTATTTTCTGGGAGGCTTTTGAGCCAATGCCGAGCTGGCCCTTTGAGCTTGATGGGTACGTATTTTATGGCATGGAGATCGTTTCCTCTGGCCATATGTATGTGTAGGATATAATCCTCAATCCAGACTCCAGGGTCTGTTGTTCCGTCATATGCCTCTATGTTTACGGGTTTGAATCCCGCTGGAAATTCATGATCCAGTACCTCGTCGGTGAAACATAGTGGGTGTGCGGCGCCCCTGTATTTGGGTGTGCCGTTGTCTTCAAACGCTCGGCGGGTTGTGTTGCTTCCTGGAGTCTTCTTTTTTGGCCCATAGATAGACCTGACCGGGTCATCCTTTTTCTGAGGATCTTTATGCTGATCGTGTGCCGGCTTGTGTGCGGCGCCCCTTGCTGCTCTTAGCCTGTGATCTGGTCGTCTATCCGGCCAGGCGGCATCTTTCTTTTTTGACTGCGGGGGTTCTAAGGCCTCCTCGTCAAATTCGGGCAACAGCTTGCGCTTCGGGTAGCTCTTTGCCTGGTGACTAGCGCCATATTTATCTGCGGTATTGAGTACTTTGCTCCATCTCCTTCTGAGTGCGTCCTCCGCTGTTTTGAGCTTCCGCTTTTGCTTCTTCAAACTTCTTGCAATGGCGACGAGCCTTTTATGAAGGTTCTTATGCTCTGATGATGTGTTCGGCGTGAGATCGTCTGGGCTCTTGTTCTCGCCGGGGATGGGTTGCTTGTCCAGTTCATCATGTTCAGATGGTTGCTTGGTGGCATGTTCGCCGTCCACTGCTTCACCCTGCTCTAGGGCCGGGTCCGTATGGGTGCCGTTTTTATCGAGGCGGGACTTCGGGCGGCGCTTGCGTCGCTGCTTTGGTTGTTTGTTGGGGGAGTTGTCGTTCGCCACGTCCCGTTGTTCCTCATTGTCGCTTCCTTTTGGTGTATCCACCATGTATACGTCGTGAGTTGGGGTGGCTTTCTAGTGCCTGATAGGCGCTGGTTCTTGGTCGTCTCCGGCATCGTCGTCCATATCGTCGATGTCTTCGGAGTCGAAGTCTAGCATGTCGATTAGATCGTCGACAGTGGCTACTAAGTGGGTGGTGGGTGGGCGTTGAATTTCTTCGTCGTCCGCATCCCAACCGTCCTGACCGCAGTCCGGCCAGGGCTCTCCTGATAACGAGAGATACTTTAGCGAGCTCAAGATGTCGCCAAAAGGTGAGTGTTGAAAGATGTCCACAGCGGTGAAGTCCATGACCGGCGCCCAATCGGATTCGATAGGAGGGGCGCGGGAGGTTTGGAGTCCGGCAAGGAGTCCGGCACCTCGGAGTCACGAGCTTCATGAGGGACAAGGTCAGTGTTCGGCTCTATCACCGAAGAGGTTGCAGCCCCCGAGGCGGTGTCTAGCCATCCGCCCTCGATCCTGCGCAGCCGACTCCGAATTGAAGATCGGAGCGGGCTCGAGTGCGGCCTCCAGGGTACTGTCTGGCTGCAGAGCTAAATCATGCCCGTCAAGACAGTGCGGCACGCTTGGCTGTGGCTCAAATCCATCGAAGATCAAGTCCCCGCGGATGTCAGCCGTGAAGTTCAAACTTCCAAATATGACCTGACGGCCAGGGGCGTAGCTTTCGATCTACTCCAGATGGCCAAGCGAATTGGCCCGCAGTGCAAAGCCGCCGAATACGAAGATCTGTCCAGGGAGGAAGGTCTCACCCTGGACTGCGTCGTTGTTGATGATCGAAGAAGCCATCGAGCCTGTCGGCGACGACACAGAGGAACTCTCAATGAAAGCACCAATGTCGGTGTCAAAACCGGCGGATCTCGGGTAGGGGGTCCCGAACTGTGCGTCTAGGCGGATGGTAACAGGAGACAAGGGACACGATGTTTTACCCAGGTTCGGGCCCTCTTGATGGAGGTAAAACCCTACGTCCTGCTAGATTAATACTGATGATGTGTGTTACAAGAGTAGATCTACCACGAGATCATGGAGGCTAAACCCTAGAAGCTAGCCTATGGTATGATTCTTGTTCGTCCTACGGACTAAAGCCATCCGGTTTATATAGACACCGGAGAGGGCTAGGGTTACACAGAGTCGGTTACAATGGTAGGAGATCTACATATCCGTATCGCCAAGCTTGCCTTCCACTCCAATGAAAGTCCCATCCGGACACGGGACGAAGTCTTCAATCTTGTATCTTCATAGTCTTGGAGTCCGGCCGATGATGATAGTTCGACTATCCGGACACCCCCTAGTCCAGGACTCCCTCACCTCGCGAGCGCCTCGGTCGTCCCATCGTCCTCCACCTCTTCCTCCTCCTCGGACGTAGCACCGGTCGTTGCGCTCGGGGCGTCGACCGATGCGTCCTTCTCGAGCTGCTCTGAGCTCCTGGCATTCATTGGTGTTGTGAGTGTGGAGGTTGTGGTAGGCGTAGAATCGGTTGCCCTTGGACGACTCTGGCTGGTCCCGGCCGCACTTCGTGTCTGGTTCTGCTGCGAGCACAGCCGTTCCTTTGCGCTTCACGTCCTTGGCCTTGGCTTTCTTCTCTTCTGGGTCAGCAGCTGGAAGCTCGAGGAGGGAGAAGTGCCCCTCCTCAGCTCTTGCGCACTTGGTCGCCAGGTTGAACAGCTCTAGGGATGTGCACAGATCCTCGTGGATGGAGAGCTCCTCCTTCATATTGACGTCGCGGACGCCGTCAGAGAACGCTGAAATGATGGCCTCCTCGGTCACCTTGGAAATCTTGAGGTGAGCGTTGTTGAAGTGCTGGATGTACTTCTGCAAGGTCTCTCCCGGCTGCTTCTTGATGCGGCGCAGGTCACCCACAACTGGAGGATTGTTGTGAGTGCCCTGAAATATGGCGATGAAGCGGCTGCGCATCTCGTCCCAAGAGGAGATCGAGCCGGGAGGCAGGTTCAGGAGCCAGGTGCGGGCACCATCCTTGAGCGCCATAGGAAACTAGTTCGCCATGACCTTTTTGTCTCCGTTGGCCGCCTCGATGCCCATCTCGTAGAGCTGCCGGAACTCCGCGGGGTCAGCAGTGCCATTATAGCGCGGAGGCAGATCTGGCTTAAACTTGACCGGCCAGGCAACACTACGTAGCTCGGTGGTGAAGGCGCGGCAGCCTGCGGTGGCCACCGGAGCCCTTTGCAGACGCGGGGCTTGCTGTTGGAGATTCCCGCGCGCCGCTGCCAGGAGCAGAGCGGGGTCTTGATATGCTGGCGCAGGGATGCGGTCTTGGCGTGCTGGAGCAGGGAGCACGCAAGCGACTTCTTGGAGCCGAGGGATTTCTTGGCAGCTCCTTTCTTGTCGTGCGGGCGCTGGACGCGGTGGGTCTCGTCCAGGGGCCGTGTGCCTTGGAGCCAGGGCACCTTCTTGGGGAGGAGGTGGCGGAGGCGCCAACTGAGCTGCATCACCCAAGCCGAACGGATGGCGAGGCAGCGAGAGGGACGGCGCAGGAGATCCCCCTGCAGCGCTGCGCCGCGGCCCCCAACAGTCTGCGGCCTTTGTCGCCGCATGGTGGTTGATTGGACGTGGGCACCTCCGCTTCCCACGCTGCCTCAGCAACTACACGATTTGACGAGTCCCTGCTGAGCTGAACGTGATGGCACATGTGGACCACCTGAGAGGGCGCGTGGCCTCGAGCTTGGGGAGGACTGCGTTCACCTCGCGAGCAAACTGGTTGAAGATGCGCTGAGAGGCTGGGGCCTGGGCGCCGCCCAAGATGCAAGCGATTGCACGTGGCTCCTGGAAGCCCCCACCCCCTCTTCCTCCTCCTCGGCCGTAGCCCGGTCGTTGCGCTCAGGGTGTCAACCAATGCGTCCTTCTCGAACGGCTCTCTGCTCCTGGCATTCGTTGGTGTTGTGAGTGTAGAGGTTGTGGTAGGCGCAGAATCGGTTGCCCTTGGACGACTCCGGTTGGTCCCTGCCGTGCTTCGTGTCTGGTTCTTCTGCGAGCACAGCCGCTCCTTTGCGCTTCACGTCCTTGGCCTTGGCTTTCTTCTCTTCAGGGTCAGCAGCTGGAAGCTCGAGGAGGGAGAGGCACCCCTCCTCAGCTCTTGCACACTTGGTCACCAGGTTGAACAACTCCAAGGATGTGCACAGATCCTCATGGATGGAGACCTCCTCCTTCGTCTTGACGTCGCGGACGGTGTCAGAGAATGCTGAAATGATGGCCTCCTCGGTCACCTTGGGAATCTTGAGGCGAGGGCTGTTGAAGCGCGGGATGTACTTCTGTAAGGTCTCTCCCAGCTACTGCTTGATGCGGCACAGGTCACCCACGACTGGAGGACGGTCGTGAGTGCCTTGGAAGTTGGCGATGAAGCAGATGCGCATCTCGTCCGAAGAGGAGATCGAGCCGGGAGGCAGGTTCAGGAGCCAGGTACGGGCACCATCCTTCAGCGCCATGGGAAACCAGTTCGCCATGACCTTTTCGTCTCCATTGGCAGCCTCGATGCCCAACTCGTAGAGCTGCAGGAACTCCGAGGGGTCGGCAGTGCCATCGTAGCGAGGAGGCAGATCTGGCTTGAACTTGCCCGATCAGGCGACACTGCGTAGCTCGATGGTGAAGGCGCGATAGCCTGCGGTGGCCACCAGAGCTCTTTGCAGACGCGGGGCTTGCTCTTGGAGATTCTCGCGCGCCGCCGCTAGGGGCCGCGCGGGGTCTTGACGTGTTGGCGCAGGGACGCGGTCTTGACGTGCCGGAGCAGGGAGCACGCGAGCGCCTTCTTGGGGCCGAGGGATTTCTTGGCAGCTTCTTTCTTGTCGCGCGGGCCCTGGACGTGGTGGGTCTCGTCCAGGGGCTGCGTGCCTTGGAGCCTGGGCACCTTCTTGGGGAGGAGGTGGCGGAGGTGCCTCCTGAGCTGCATCACCCATGCAGGACGGAAGGCGAGGCAGCGAGAGGGACGGCGCAGGAGAGCCCCCTGTGGCGCTGACGAGCTTGGTAATGCGAGCGAGCCATTCCTCGTAGAGGTCGTCGACAGGGCGGTAGTGCAGGAGCTCACATGCCAGGAGCAACGCGGCCTACGCATCCGTGGGAGCACGACGAGCGTGAGATGACGAACCGGCTGGAGTTAGCAACGGAGTGGCGGTGCGGCCTTCCCGCCGCACTGAGGGATGCAGCGACGACACTTGCTGCTCGTTCCCCGCCGGGCCGGTGGCGGCGTTGGCGGCAGGCGACGGAGAACTACGAGGAGGCCCACCGACGAGAGCCGTCTGGGCGACGCGGGCGGCGAGAGCAGCCCGACACTCGGCGCGAGCTCGGTGAGCGTCCGCCATGGATGCGATGAAACAATGGAACGCGGAACCGCGGAAAGAGGATTTCAGCGCACCCCTACCTGGCGCGCCAAATGTCGGATATCGGGATCCGGCAAATCCCTTAAGGTTCGAACTCTGGGGTGCGCACAAAGATCGTCTCCCTACCGATCCACGCCCCAAAGCCTCGCCGCGAATCTAAACTACACGATGAATAACACAAGGGACACGAGGTTTATACTAGTTCAGGACACCGTTGCGGTGTAATACCCTACTCTAGTGTGTGGTGGTGGATTGCCTCTAGGGCTAATGATGAACAGTACAGAGGAAGAACAGCCTCGTGAGGGGTGTTCTTGAGCTGGTGTGCTTGGAGAAGAATGGCTCCTTCTCTCTTGGCTCTAGGTGAGATCTCCATGCCTTCTACTATGGTGGCTAGCTCTATATATAGAGGCCCTGGTCCTCTTCCCAAATATTGAGCGGGAAGGGAGCCAACAACGGCCATTTTGAAGGGTGACAACTAGTACAAGTTATCCTGACTAAAGTTGGTCTTCGACTAGCAAAGGCACTGGCGATGACGCCGTCTTGGGCTCCACGTTGACCTCCATCCTACCGTCTTGCTGGTCTTGATCTCGTTGCACCGATATGGTAACCTTTGCTTGATGCCTCGGTTCTCCGTGCCTACACTTGCTCCCTTTGCACCAAAGAGGAAACGAGGACACTACACCGGCTGGCGCCTGCCTGGTCTCGATTGTCATGGCTTGTGTCATGAGCACCTCACAAGCTACTCCTTGCCTTGATCTCTCTGCTTCCTCGCGGGCCTTCCTGATGAGGCCGCCCCTGAGGAAGTCTTGCATCATCCGCCCCACGAGACTTGGCCCCTCGCGAGGGTCTTGAGCTTGGGTTGATATAGACGGGTTGTACTGGGCCACCCCTTGAGGCACGCCGCAGGCCGTAGGCACGCAAGTCTGGGGACCCCCGTTCCCAGAACGCCGACACATGCCTCGTCGGCCCATACACATGGCAAGGCGAGGAGGAGCGGCGAAGGATGGGATGGCCTCTGTTGTCGTTCCCAATAGAACAAGAGGACACGTAGGTAACACATTGAATGCGCTTGTCCTACGTTGATTGAGTGATAAGCTCGTACAACTGTAGCTTGCCACCTCCTGTGCGCCGCTGTGGCAACCCCTTTGTGTATAAAAGGAGGCCCAAGGTGCACAGAGAGGGGATTCGGACTTTGGGGACAAAGCGCGCATCATAGCTAGTTGAAAAGCTCAAGAACACACATATTACCAAACAAAGCAGGACTAGGGTACTACGCATCTCTGTGGCCCGAACCTGGATAAAAATCCCCTCTGTGCTAGAGGCTCGACCTGCTCTTCGCGCAACTAACCCCCCGCCAAACATAGAAGGGATCCTTGTGACTCCATAGGTGATCGATTTCCCCGACATCTTTGGCACGCCAGGTAGGGGGAATTAGTTGTGAAGATCTGGTCTGTTAGCCAGTGCAGTGGTTTCTTCGTCGCCATAGCTCCGAAGAAGAAGATGGTCGATGCGGCTGGCCTGATCGAGGCTGTTCGTGCCACCCCAGTGCGGAGGGCCGGGCGAGCGGTGGCGTCTACGGCGGCAACGACGATTCGCGTAGCAACAAAAAGCTAAGTCAACTAAACTTTGAGTAATTCTTCCTTTTTATAAGGTTATTCCCCCTCGATGGTTTCAGTCCTTGTATGGAGAACCTGCACGCAGAAGGAACCATGCCGTGATTGGCAATGACCCTATTATGTTTCGAGTCCGCCCAATAGTTCGGGTGCTACGCTCTGCTAAGAACGGTGGGGTACCTTGCCGTAATCAACATCGCCCCTGTTTCTGCCTTGAGTCCGCTCGACAGTTCAGGTGACTACGCCAAGAGCGGGAGGGTAGCCTGCTAGCGTCGATGCCCTCTGCAGGCTGCTAAGGATCTGTCCTTCTAGCGCCTACGGTAAGGGGTGCACGTGCCGGCAGGCATATCCAACTGAGCGTAGGGTGCCGAAAATACAAGGATGAACTAGAATGGGGAGATAACATGCAACTAGTTCAAAGTACAGCAAAAGTTATATTACATCAAAAGTTGTCGTGATTCTAACTTTAGATAGTCTTTCTTGGGTACGAACTCGCAGCAACTACAAGGAACGAAGCAGTTAATCATGATGCTGTCCATCCAGCCTCGCAACTCCGCTGACACAACTGATGATGGGATCGATGCGCCCCTCGAGTGCCAGATGATCGACGTCCTCCGGCAAGCTGTCGAACGCCTGAGCAAAGTCGACGCTGGGGTTCCAGTGTGCCACATTCGTGAGCACCTTGATCAAGGCATCCCGGCAAAGTTGCTAGGACTCCTCGGCAAGGAAAGCCGCCCTGGTGGATTGGAGCAACTTCAAGGCGTCAAGGACACGCTCGAAGAACTCGGACAGCCTAGCGCTCTCGGCCACTTTTGTCTCGCGGGAGAGCCTAAAGTTTGGCCTGCCCATGGCAGTAAGCTGCGTACTGAGCTTCTCCGTGGCGTCCACAAGGTGGCTGGTCCAAAGCTTCATGCTCTCCACAAGCTTGTGGTGGGAAGAGGCGGCAGTTCGCAGCAGTAGCTGCTCGTCCGCGAGATCCTTGGCCAGGATCTGCTCACGGGCCTTGGACTTTGATAGCATCTTCTCCTGGTTGTCCAGCTTCAACTTCAGATCATCGATGGACTCGTTGGCCATGGAGAGCAGCTTGGTTTTGTCAGATATGGTGGTCTGCATCTCCACCAGGTCATAGATATCTTTCTCTCTGTCATCCTTGAGCGTGGAGATCTCCTTGGTGAGCTCAGCCAAGTTCACCTCCAGCTTTTCCACCTTACCGGCCAGCTCAATCCTGGTGGCCTCTGTCGCCTCAGCACGGTCGACGGCCTCCTTCAGCTTGTCGCCGTGGTCGAGGGCCAAAACATCAAGCGCTTCCCGGTGCTTCTGCATCAAGTCTTGGGTCCACTGCGCAATGAGCTTCTCGATCTCCTCGTCCTTGGCGCAAAGCATGGTGGCAAGCGCCGCTTGGCGAGCGACCAAGTCCTCCTCCTGGACATCGAGCGAGATTAGGCGCTACATCTGGTCGGACTCGTCCTTGGCAGCCTTGGCATTAGCCACCTCCTGCGCCTTGTCAAAGTCGGCCTGCTTCAAGAGGAGATCCTGTTGGCGCTCGCTCAGTTGGATTTGGGAGGCCTTCAGATCTTTATGAGCCTTGTCAAACCAGACTTTTGTCTGGGCGATGCGCTCCTGGAAGTCTGCCTCGGCCTTGTCCATGGCCTCCTTTCTGGAGTCCACCTTCTCTTTGCCAGCCCGATGGAGAGCCTGGATGATGTAGGGTAGAACCCTAGATGCCCGATCTTTCACGTTTGGAGGGAATCCTACGAGGAACACGATGAACATGGGGAAGAACGGGGAGAAATCACAATGGGAAACACTCAAGAACAAGTCCAGTCACACACCCACTAGACAATCAAACACACAAGATCCACAAGGTACATGAACAACAAAAGGAAAGATACAAGGTAAGGTTCATCTCTATGAGGAGGTCTTGAAGGGGTCCACCCGTGAGGTGGTCTTGATGATATATCCAGCAGGATCTTCTCGTATGCAGGTCTTGAACTCCATGGGAGTGGTGGTCTCTCTCTCTCTCTCTCTTTCTCAAGAGAAGAGTAGGAGCAAAGCCCACATACAAATGAGGTATCACTTTGCTAACCCTAGAAAGGATGAGGGGGCGGTCTATTTATAGTCTAAGCCACGAAGGGGTAAGTGGAAGAGGGATACAAGGCCAAAGGCCCGGCTGCGCACAGGCAGTGTCGGACGTCCGGTCGGGTTCGGACATCTGGTCGCTCGCGGGGGTCCGGACGTCCGGAGGGCATCGGACTTCCGACGTTTTGGCTCTAGGCAGGTGGCGCCGGTCGTCCGGTCAGCGTCTGTCGTCCATGCGCTGGGACTTGTCGGTCGTCCGGAGGATGTCGGTCGTCCGGACACTGTAGATCTCCTGGTTGGTCCTGGCGTGGTCGTGTCGGACGTCCGGTGGACGTCGGTCATCCAGGCACTGTAGAGTGTCGGACGTCCAGTGGCACGTCGGACGTTCGGCCATTGTAGACTCCGCAGCTCCATGTTTTTCCGTCTTCTCTTCCATGCTTCCCTCACGGATGCTGTAGTTGTTCCTTGGCCCTTGCACTCCTCGTTGTCCGTAGCGTTCCGACAATACCTATGTATGCACACGAGTGGAGTGACATGGTGATGAACATAGGATGCTCCGCATCATCCCCCCACCCCCGTTGGAAAAGATCCCACCTCGGATCGAAAACCAAATCCCATGGAAAAGAGATGGCGGTGCCGTGACGAAGTAGTCAATCACAAAGCACTCATCATCTTGAAGCTCGAAATGGGTACTCTCCAATGTCGCACCATCTAGTGATTCCTTCAAAAGAAGCAAGTAGAACAAACACTTGGAAAAACAAATGTGGTTAGCGTTAGTGCAAAACCAAGCATTCAAAAGGTGATTCACCGAACAAGTGTTGTCATCAAGCAGCATAGGGTGTGACAAAGGATTGTGACATGGCATGTAAGCATATCAATCGAGCACAAGCAAAAATATCATGGGGACAAGTATGCAATTGTGAGGTATTGGTGCAAATATGTGTGAGAAGAGAATAATCATCTACCTCAAGATCATACCAAACATGCATGAAGCGCTCGACAAATGGTCGATGGTAGGCATAAGAATCATTCACAACGCCAAATAGAATGAAGTGTCTAAACACATGTGTCAAGTGCAAGACAATCCAAGGATAACGTGCATTGGGTGTAGCGAATATAGTGTGGAACTCAACACAATAGAAAGAGCAATTGTTCATCATGTGTGAGGCAATCAAGTCAATCATGTGACAAGCAATGGGACATAGCATATGTGAAGAAGTGACATTGTTGCAACCAGACATATGATAGGAGCAAGTAATCCAAGAATTGGATGCAACACACAAGGTATATATGTCATGAGGCACAAAACTGTAGAAATCATGGACGAACGCAATATCTCGAACATGCGTGCAAATGTTGCAAGCAACACATGAAGTATGATCCACAATATCCAAGCTCAAGAAGGATGTCACCTTGAAAGCGTGTCCTTGTGCATTCTTCAAAATGTCGAAACATAAGCACGTGCAATGTAGAATCGTCGTGGTAGAAGGTGGCTCGCTCTCCAGAGCTCGAATGGTCAACAAACATAAAGGGGAAGTTGATACAAAGTCCAAGTATCCTACACATGCACACAACAAAACAAAGGACGTATGCACATGGTAGATAAACACATCGTCCATCATGATGGTTCTCATCTCTTGCACATAACCATTAGAAGAACAAGTGCATGAACAATATGATGCAACAATGGCTATATTCATGGAACTAGGCATATGGTGGAAAGAAGGAAGGCGAGCATGCTTCACAAGAATTATGTCAAAACCTCCAATCATATGTGAGAATGCTATGGTGGCAATCTCATTAGCAAGGCTAAATGCATCGTTGCACTCAATACATGGAAAATAATCTAGCATGAGAGAGGCAACACATGGAAATATATGACAAGAAGTAATAACAATCATGTGCAAAGCATGTAGATGGTTGTCATCAACCACATGAAATGAGAAAGTATGAATCATGGGTGATGCAACATAAGCAAGCATAGTAATCAAGTCGTGCAAACTAGTGGAGCAAAGATGCGACACACTAGAATAAATCATGGAAATCATGTCATGTGAGCAAATACTAGGCATAGACAATGCACATGACATATCACAAGCACGAACACAAAGCAAGATGAAAGTATCATCATAGGAATGGTGCACAAAGCAAACATGGCAATAACAAGCAATATCTCCACCAAGCTTGCAAATACACATACAAGTACTAGAATCAATCATCATGTGTAATGCAAAGCATCGGCCACAAATGCATGGTAAAGGCATATGAATAAGCATATCATGCAAAGTGAACATGGCAAGATGGGCATATAATATGTGATGGACAATAACCCATGGCCAAGTGAGAGCCATGTAGAAGAAATGTGTGAAGTCTTTGCGCGAAGAGAGCGGTGGGAAAGACAATCCATGAGATACCAAGTCATCATTGCCCTCTAGAACTCGTTTTGTCAACTCATGGGATTGCGAGGTTGATAAGTATTTTGGGTACCTACACAAAAGAGACACAAACCAAAGAAATTGTGTGTGTGGTAAATGTACACCTCATCCATCACGATGTGTATGCGCATGTGTGAGTTACCACAAGGTAAGCATCGCTCAAACAAATTTGATGCTTGGTATAAGAACATGTCATCCATCATGAAAGAATAGTTATTATGTATAACACGATGGGGATGCAAATTGAGCATAAAACTATATGGCACATCAATAGCATTTTCATTCAAGGGAAACATATGGTGCACATAGTTATTGGGATAATGCAATGGACGGGATGGATCAAAACCTCCTAACAGGTATGAGGAAACTATGACGGTCTCCTCATTAGCAATAGCGGAAATATCATATGGAGAAAATGGACAACATACAAAACAATGCATATCCGAAGCTAGATGGTCATGGCATGACATATGAGATAAATGATGCAAAGGGAGCATATCAATATCATCACAAGAAAAACAAATGCCAATAACCATGGGCTTGTCATCTATGCCATATGTGCAAATTGGGTTTATTTTGATGGCATATGCATAGTCACTACGAAGAGATTGCAAATGTGAAATATGGTTGATCTCATGCATAGCATATGACAAGTCAAGCGGGATTATCAAACATGATGTGATCTAAAGAATTGTCGCAAGAAATCCTATGTAACATGGCATCACAACTAAGAGACTCCACATGAGAATCATCATACTCATCATAAATGGGCAAATCATCTCATGGGGAAATCATACTAGCATGAATCATGGTACTAGGTGGATCAACATCATGCAAGCAATCGATGTCAAGAATGTCCACTAGTGGGACTAGAGCATCACCTTCACCTATGTTACCTTGTTCATTCCACTCAAGTGGTGTAGGTGAGGTGGGAAATACCAAATGGTGGTGATCTTCATCTTGATGGAACCATGTGGGGGTGCATCACTTTCCACCATGGCCATCGCCTTGTCCAAAGGAAGGACAAAGTCGTCGAGGATCGGCGCGTCATCATATATGGGACCTAGCACCAAATGAGAAGAAACAATAGAGGTAGAGGTCAAGTTGTTAGAAATGCAAATGGCCTCACGAGACCTATCAACTATCTCACTCTCTCTATGTGGTGGTTCACTCACTCCCTCAAAGTAGGTGCACTCAATCTCATGTATGGTGGAGTCACTCATCTCACTCAAGTGGTGGGGGTTGTGGCTCTCCTCACATGGAAAGTGGGGCAACTCATCATATATGGGGCTAGTGGTGACGTCACTCTCACTCTCAATATGGTGGAAAAAGTCACTCAAGTCATCATACGTCAGAGTGGTCGAAGGGAAAATCACATGCTTAACCATCTCGTCATCGTCGCCTTGGATGAAGGCCGAAGATGGCACATTATCACTCTCCTCCATGATCAAAGGGAAAATCTCATTCTCGATCATCTCGTCATCGTTGCTGTGGATGAAGGACGAAGATGGCACATCATCACTCTCGCCTCCTAAGATGGAAGCATCATCCTTGCTCTCCACCTTGTCGCTCGCCTCCAAAGCTTGGTCCTTGAAGGTCTCCATAGTCGTACTCGTTGCCGCACCGTCTTGAAAAAGAGTCAAAGTAGAATCGGCACCATTAATGCCACAAAGAGGGATGGCAGTGAAGTCGAACTTGGGATCATCGTCTTGGAGCTCATCGGGCTAGGACATCGTGGTGGTACTAGCCTCATGCTTGTCGTAGAGCTTGGTCGCCGCGAAGTGTGCTTGGGGTGGAGAAGCCTTGGCCTTCATGAGTTCTTGTTCCGCCTTGAGAGCACCAATGTAGTAGTCGTCGAGGGACTTGTAGTTCTTGATGAAGATAGTCTGGAGATGTTGTTGTTAAATCCCATCATGAAGTGGAACTTCATCGAAATGGGGTCGTCCATGCCGGCTCGTCGTAAGGCAATCGTCATCTCCTTAAAGTACGCATCGGTGGACTTGGATCCTTGGATGGTGTTCTTGAATTGGCGTAGAAGTTGTTCCGTGTAGGTTGGGGGCACGGACTCTCGCCTCATAGCTCTCTTCGTCTTGTGCCAACTCATGTCGTAGCTATCCGAAGGTGTGTGAAGCCACCATGTCGACGCGTAGTCGTGGAAGTTTCTTGTGGTAGACTTCACTTGATCATCGGGAGGAACTTGATGTAGCTTGAGGTAGTCGTCCATTAGGCGCTCCCACTCGAGATACTCCTCGGGTTCTAGAGTCCCATAGAAAGGAATCTCTTGGTCGGTGTCGAGGTCATAGTAGCTCGCGGGGTTCTTGTTGGCGAAGATGTTGTATGTCCGTAGGCAAAGATGCCTTGAAGTCATTTGGTTAAGATGCCAAGGGAGATGGTGAAGTCGTTGAGCGGTAGTTGGTGTTGAGCTCTTAACCTTCATGTTCTTGTTGGTGATGGTGTCGATGCTCATGTGAGATTGCCGGAGATGGTAGCTCGGAAGGATGTGCTCTTGAGCGTCTTCTCGAAGATGAGGAAGATCGCTTGTAGGACTTGATGAGGGCTTTGATCTCCTTCATTTGAGCTTGCATCTTGGCGTCGGAGTTGTTTTTCATGGCATCGAACTCGTCGTTGTTGTTGTAGACCGAAGGTGAAATGCCTTGCCAATCCATCACAAGACTCAAGTAGAGTTGAGTAGGAAATGAGATAAACAATACCAAGTTACCTTTTCCCAAAGTTGAAGATGTATCCCGTTTCACTCAATGTGAGATGAAAGAATAGTGGAATTGGTACCGGAGTTGTTCACTCACACCTATCAAGTAAAGGTTATGGTGGAGCTTGGTGAGGATAGTGGAAAAAAAATTTGATGCAAAATGTTAGCAAGAGTCAATAATGTTGAAAGAGATTCACAAATTCGCAAGTGAAACAAGTAGACCAACAGTAAAGAATGTCACACGGAAACACACACGCAGATAGATAAATGGAGTCATGCAACCAAGGAATGAGCACAAAATGTGGAATCCACGGAAAATGCTCGTTTTGCACAACTCAAGAGAGATGCTAGCACCATTGCTGACAAGGCGGATACAACACTTGTGCACAACCTATAAGATGCAAAATGGACAAACTTTCTATCCCAAGTATGCTATGTATGTATGTTCCAGTGCTTTAGCACAAGATGATCCAAGATGATCGAGTATGATACCATATGATATATTGTGATGCTATGGCCATTGCTTACAAGCTCTTTGTTCACTCTTTTTCTTTGCTTAAAAGCTTTTTCCTTTTTTTGTATGACCACTTTTGCACAATGCACACCCAAGATAGCAATAGTGTATATGCGGGAACAAACTTGTGACACAAGATATGATACCAAGATATGCACCACAATGATATGGTATGTATGCAATAGAAGGTGTAGACCAATGATCACTAATGTGCACAAGTAACGTTGCTAGCAATACTCAAATGGCTAGTCTCGATAGGCAAGCAACGCAAGATGGGAGTGGTTAACAATGCAATTTGCAATGGGAATATACAATGATGCCGTCGAGGTTACCGTCCTTGGCGATGATGAGAGGCGGTGTTGTCGATGTCGAACTGTTCCTAGCTAGCCGGAACACCCTAGGAAATGGAAAAACCGTAAACTCAAAATCTCCAAAGTCAAATGCCAAATGGTGGTAGCGGAAAACGGTGGTGGTTTGCACTTGGCAATGCGGAAGTGGAATGATGGGCTATACATGTGTCGGAGTTGAAGTTGCCGTCCCTAAGTAGCCGAAACACGTTAGGAGACACAATCCACAACTCAAACAAGCTCAAACAAAATTGGCTTAAGTTGGGGTGGCGGAAATGTATGGTGGGCAAGCCTAAGCGGAAATGGTGGTGGTGGTTGATGAAGAAGCAACCGTCCCTAAGTAGCCGAAACACCTTAGGAGACTCGAAGCACTACTCAAGCAACCACTAATGCTATGGCAAGCAAAAAGGGTTAGGTTGTGGTAGTCGGTGGTGGTGTAGCGGATGATGTGGTGGAAGCCCTAGGCAAAGATCCAATATTCACAAATTTTGATTGTGTCAAATGATGCTGGTGGTATTTTTGTGGGATGGGGGATGTCAAGAGCTTCAAAACGAGCTAAAGAACGTCAAAATCGGAGTTCGAGTGAATTAGTTATGGCCGAAACAAAAATCGGCCGAAGTCAGTTTTCACAGGGGTCGGACGTCCGATGATGGTGTGACGACCGGTGGCTGGAGCGTGAGACGGGCGTCCGAAAATAGCCGAAAATCCGATGTTTCGGTACTGGATCTGGGGTGACGGACGTCCGATGATGGTCGGCCGTCCAATGGTTCTCGGGGTGTCTGGACGTCCAAAAAAACATCGGTCGTCAGGTGGGTCGGGGTCAACTGAGATGCGAATTTTGGAACGCGATTTTGGACGGAAATTGGGGATTTTGGTGCCAAAATTGAAGAGATTTCGTGGATGAAAGATGGAGAAACTTGGAGAGATGCTAGATCCACTTGAAACCAAGCAAATCCATGGATCAAAATCAACAAAACATCATCAAACCAACAAATCACAAAAAAATTGGGGGTTATTTTTGGTGGGGATTTTTGAATTTAGGACGAAATCAACAAATCAAGCTAGAAAAAGAGGGGTAGGGGCTCCAAAAACATCATCAATGTAGCTCTGATAACAAGATGATGTAGGGTAGAACCCTAGACGCCCGATCTTTCACGTTTGGAGGGAATCCTACCAAGAACACGATGAACACGGGGAAGAACGGAGAGAAATCACAAGGGGAAACACTCAAGAACAAGTCCAATCACACATCCACTAGACAATCAAACACACAAGATCCACAACGTACATGAACAACAAAAGGAAAGATAAAAGGTAAGGTTCATCTCCATGAGGAGGTCTTTAAGGGGCCCGCCCGTTAGTGGGTCTTGATGATATATCCCGCATGATCTTCTCATATGGAGGTCTTGAACTCCATGGGACTGGTGGTCTCTCTCTCTCTCTCTCAAGAGAAGAGTAGGAACGTCGGACTTCCGGTCGGGGTCGGACGTCCCGTCGCTCACGGGGATCTGGACATCTGAAGGGCATCGGACTTCCAAAGTTTTGGCTCTCGACAGGTGGCACCGGTCGTCCGTGCGCTGGGACTTGTCGGTCGTTCGGAGGATGTCGGTCGTCCGGTCGCTGTAGATCTCCTGGCTGGTCCTGGCGTGGTTGTGTCAGACGTCTGGTGGACGTCGGTCGTCCGGGCGCTGTAGAGGGTTGGACGTCCAGTGGCACGTCGGACGTCCAGCCGTTGTACACTCCGCAGCTCCATCTTCTTCCGTCATCTCTTCCATGCTTCCCTCACGGATGGTGTAGTTGTTCCTTGGCGCTTGCACTCCTCGTTGTCCGTAGCATTCCGACAATACATATGTATGCACACGAGTGGAGTGTCAAGTAGTATACTATCTTCTAAGGGGTCAAGTGAACACGTGTAAAGGGGAAGATTTACCTTTATGTATGAGAAGTAGAGGTCGCATGTGTCACTTGCCAAACGGACTCTTGACATGGTGATGACCGTAGGATGCTCTGCATCACTGGAGCTTGTGGAAATTAGCACCTATAGCCTGAAAGAGTTGGTCCTCCTTGGAGACACCGATGCAGATTCTCGGTTCATCAACAACTTGGAGCCCGACAGCGGTGAGGATCTCCTCATCAAAGACCTTCCCCTCAATTGGCACTCTAGTGCCTACCGCTCCTGGGATGCTGACCAACAGGTTATCGCCAACCCTCAAGTACCTGCTTGGGGTAGGGGCTGAGGAGGAGGAAGGCTGGTCATTGACCACCTCCTCCCCGGTAGGATCCTTGGCGGCCTCTCCAGTGGTAGCCTCGCCGGCCTCCCCAGCAGGCCCCGTGGTGGCCTCCTCAGCAGCAGCCTTCCCGACCTCTCCAGCAGGCTCCCCGGCCACCTCCTCCCTGGCATGGTTCTTGCCAGTTTCCCCGGCAAGCCCTGTGGTGGCCTCCTCTGCATCAATATTGGTGGCCTTGGCGTCCCTGGTGGTCTCCATGATCATGATGTCGACGTCCGTCTGGTCCGCCAAGGGAGGATCTGAAGCCAAGGAAGGGAGAAAGGCAAAACCAAAATCAGAAGAATTCATGACAAGGAAAAGGGAAGGAATCGAGGCGAGGATGGCAGGGAACAGGAGCAAGTGACATACCCGCGGTGAGTGGGGAGGGCGCATTCCCCTCCCCGACAACATCTGTTGCTGGGACGGGGTCACCAGTGCATTTGCCCGCCTCCCCCTCCTCTGAGTGCATGGGCTCGTTAGTGGGTGCTCTTGCCGGGGACGCCCCTTCGGCCGACGTTGTTGATGGGGGCAGCGTATCGGGCACGGCTCTTAGGGGCTCCTCCTACTGCTGCTCCCCTCTTGCAAACCCGGCAAGGTCATCAATAATGAGACACGCTCCAACACCCGCCGGTAACAAATAAATGGTGAACTTATGCTTAGGGCGTGAGTGGGGGCTACTCTGGGGGCTGGACTACAGACTGACGAAGATCCTCCCTGATGCGCGAGGGATGCTTGTCGAGGGCTCAGCACTCATCGATGCCCTGGCTGTTTTCACCCTCCGGGCTAGCGTCTCCATGTCGCTGCAACAATAAAGCCAAATCAAGATAAAGTGATTCGAGTAAGGACTCAGAGAATAGACGGGGGAAGCAGAGTACATACTCGTCCTCCTCTACTTCTACCCTCCTCTTCTTCCTTGGGCTGAATGACCTAAGGTCATATTCGCCGCTGGGACGGAGCCCATTGGGGAAGGAGACGGAGTCCTTACACACTCGACCACAGGAGAAGCGGTGACACGTTTTCTCGAGGAGGAAGAAGCGGCGGCACGTCTGGTCCAGGAGGAGGCAGCAGTTGCGACCCTCTTTGCCACTGCGGCTTCCTCCAGCGCCTCCGCAGCTGTGCGCCTTGTTTGGCGCTTGGGCTCCGCCTGAGCCCCTTGCCGCTGCGTTGCCTTGACGGGGCGGACTTGCTCGCTAGAGCCGGTCCGCCACAAGACGTGCCTCTTCTCTGGGGCCGAGGGCTCGTCCGCCCCGGACGCCTCCTCGGCCGGCTCTTCGGCGCCTCCACGGCAGGGGAGCCCCGGCACCAGCACCACTGGTCTCCCCCGTCGGGCCGCACCCACCTGAGGAACCTTTGCTCCTCTTCGGCCTCATCCTCCACGGTGCCGCAGCTGCCGGCCTCCATGGCAAGTTCTGCCTTCTTCACTCTGGCGGCAATGTATGCCACCTCTTCGTCGGTTGTGGGGCGGATAAGCTTTGGCTCGTCACGAACAGTGGCCTCCGACAAGTTGTCGAAGAACTGCTGCACTAACTCCGCCTTTGGCTCGGCCCAGATTGGATCCAGGCCGTGGGCGTTGAAGGCGGGGATCGTGGCAATAATCTTGGTCATGCGGGAGTTATTGCTCATTGGATGCACCCCTGCCGAAAACCTGAACAGGTGGCCGGTCTTGCCGGCCTTTGCGGCCTTTTTGGTCCGCTCAGCGTTGCCGTCCTCATCAATCTTGAGCTGAAAGAGCCTCTAGCAGACGAACGTGTGCTGCATCGCCATGAAGTTGTGTTACAAGCCAGGGTGGAGCCTCATGATATCCGCTGCATTCCTGAAATCCCAGGACGGCCTCCCCTTCTGGTGCAAGGGAGCAATGCAGCGACGGATGAAGTCGGCCCCAACCATCTCCAGCGTGAGGCCGGCAGAAACGAGGCAGAGGATCCTGGTGGTGGGGACCGTGCGCTTCCCATCGTCGAGGTCGATGTCGCTCCAGTCGTTGCCGCGGACCGGCGGACTCTGACGGACCTCGCAGAACGGCCGTGGCTCCTTCTCTACAATCCAGCACCACCGGCCTCGCCATTCATCCCACCACTCCTTCTAGAAACCTTCCGGGTATGTGCCTTTGTAGAGAGGCCTCAGGATCCAAGCAATGGAGCTAGTGATGGCATCCCCTTGCTGGACCCAGGGGAAGAAATAGTGGCGAAAGAGCGTCGTGCTGGGGTGGAATCCGATGAAGCCCTCGCTGAGATGGGCGAAAAGGGCCATGCACACCACCGCATTCGGCATGAAGTCCAGGAGATGGAAGCCGTAGGTGTGCATGACGTCATTGAAGAAATCTGAGAAAGGGGGGCAGAGGCCACAGGAGAAGTAATCGATGAAGAAAGGATAAATATCCGGGTCGGGCTTGGCGAAGGGAGCGGGGATGACCTTCGTGGCGGGATGCCCTGTCATCTCCTTCCCCCACAAGCACAAGAACTGGTCCTTGAGCGTGAGCACGTCGATCGATCGCCGGAGAGAAGAGAGCATGCTTCTTCCGCATCTTCACTAGCTCACTCTCCAGCACCTCCTTCCCTGCGGCAGCTTTGGCCGCTCCCTTGCCCTTGCTAGCTTTGGGCTCCATGGAGGCTAAGGAGGAGGAGGGGATCGAGGGGCGCTGGAGGCGCGAGGGTGGCAAGCGGTGGCGCGGAGCTCGGGTTCAGATTTAGGGAAGAAGAGGGGAACGACGGTTCCAAGATTGGGAGAAGCAGAGAAGGTAAATGAGCAGTGCCCCTACAATTTTTACTTTTTAAGGGGAAGGCGCGGGCCAGCTCTTTACCATTTACTGCAGGGTGACGCATGTGTGCCACACCCATCCCACGCGCGACCCCCACGTCACGAACTCAACGCGGGTCGCGGGGAAGCGCAACTGACAGAAAGATCGTGGCAGTTTGCCTCTACCACGCCCGCTTGCACACTGCTTTGGGCCTGACCCAACTACGCTTTGTGCTTATGTGTGGCCCAAACCCCGGGGCTCCTGTCGGTGTACAAAAGTGGGGGTACTTCTGTACCCCTTACTTGTGCACGAGCGGTCGCAGCCACGCCTATAGCAGGCCTTGGCAAAGCAGAGGAGGACGGTAAGAAGCAAGACAAGTACAAAGAATATCAAAACAGAAGCTCAAAGTAACAAGCAGCAGAAGGCTGGCAGGGGCACGCCCGGCAACAAGCCTTGCCCAGGCGACCTGTGAGGCCCCCGGCAAGCTCCTTGTCGGGGCAGCTTGCGAAGAGAACAGGAGGGGCACCACCTTTGGGGCTGAGAGCTCAGATACCATCGACAACGTTAAGACCAAAGATCTGGAAAGCACATCCTGATAGCATGCAGTCCCTCATGAAGATTGGCAGCCCACGAATCCACGCGGGATCAGAAGACAAAGACCCCCGGCAAGACCCTTGCCGGGGACATCTCCACGACCCTTGGCAAGCCTCGTCGGGGACGATCGCTGGGCCGTGACCAGACCTGCGCCCGGCAAGGTTTCGCCACCTCACTACCAATCTAGTGCGACGACAGGCATGCCAACTAAGCAGGCGTCTGCGTGGCGGCATGCAGATCTTCATGGAAACTTGCCACTTCACCAACACAGCAGCTGGTTGGCCAGCGTGCACTGCATGCCTCGTTGTCCCGGGCGCGTGGAAAGGCGAGGAGGAGCAGCGAAGGATGGGATGGCCTCTGTTGCCTTTCCCAATAGAATGAGAGATCACGTAGGCAACACACTGAATGTTCTTGTCCTACGTTGATCGAGCGATAAGCTCGTACAACTATAGCTTGCCACCTCCCGTGTGCCACTGTGGCAACCCCTTTGTGTATAAAAGGAGGCCCAAGGCGTACAGAGAGGGGATTCGGACTTTGGGGACAAAGCGTGCAATGTAGCTAATTCAAAAGCTCAAGAACGCACATATAACCAGACAAAGCAGGACTAGGGTATTACGCATCTCTGCGTCCCCGAACCTGGAGAAAAATCCCCTGTGTGCTAGCGGCTCGACCTACTCTTAGTGCAACTAACCCCCCGCCGAACATAGAAGGGATCCTTGTGACCCCATAGGTGATCGGTTTCCCTGACAATCGTGGTTGTAGTATGTTGGCACAAAGCATGCTCGCATGACGTCCTTCATTTGATCCCATGTGTTTATTGGTGGTTCACCTCTTGCTTCTCTACGCTCAAGGACTTGTTCCCACCATATGAGCACATAGTCTTGGAACTCAAGGGATGCCATAGCAATCTTCTTCTCTTCCTCATAGTTTAACAAACGAAAGATCTTGTCGACCTTCAATGCCCATGAAAGGTACTCTTCGGGATCATTGCTTCCATTGAACTTGGGCATGGTGAACTTGAGCTTGCCATAGTGTTTGCTCTTCCTTGTGTTAGGGTCGAGGGTGATGATGACGCCCTTGACATGGAGGATTGTCAACCTCATATTGCTCTTGGTGTGGAGGATTTCCATAGTCATCATGCTCTTGATTAAATTGAGGTTGTGGAGGAGCTTGTCGATCTTGTGGAGGAGCTTGAGTAAATTGACGATGCACTCTTGCTTGTAGTTTCGCTCTTGAATTTATCCGCGTAGCGCTTCCTCTTGATTGCACCTATCTCGGTTGCTGTTGGCGACGGCTCGACTTGACTTTTGCAGGGCATGTTGCGCCTCAAAGTGCGTGTGCTTCACGTTGTTGTTGTTGTTGTTGAATACATTGAGCCTCGACATCTTGTTCATCTTGGTGTTGGCGCACTCATTCTTCCTCTTGGTGATGTTGACGTTGTTGTTCTTGTGCTTGTGCAAGAGTAGCTTGGTGTTGGCGATGATGATGTGGTTGCTCGTCGAATTGCTCTTGTGAATGATTGTCATGTAGAGGATTGCGAGTTGCTTGACGGTCTTGGCACGCGGCTCGATGTAGCATGTTTGATGTTGGAGTACTTGAGTCGGAGAGGGTGTCGTCGGAGCGTCAAGTCGAGCGGCTCCGTCTTGAGTAGGATGGACTGCTAGAAGATCAGTTTACCAACAACGCACGAATCTCATACAGACTTGCATCATTCTCTTGTTTGTGTGCGTCGAGCTTGTTGTCGAAGTAGTTTCTTATTTGTTTCTCGGAGAGTCACAAGTTGGTGGCGAAATTGTCGATGCGGTCGCTCATCGCTTGTTGTTCTTGATGCAAAGCTCTTTGTGCACCGAAGAGGTGGCTCTTGGTGACATAGGACGACATATCATCGTCTTGCTCGTTGAAGAGTGGGTTGGTAGAAGAACTTGGCGTATCCATCACTCCAAGAAAATATGTGAGTGGGAGAAAGAGAAGAACTTATACCAAATGTACCTTGACCTATGTTGAAGATGGATCAATGATCACTCAAATGTGCAACAAGGAAATAGCACAATTGGTACCAATTCTTGTCGGTTCTCACACCTACAAAAGTAAAAGCTTATGGTGGAGCTCGGTTAGGATGGTGGCACAAAATTTGATGCAATTGTTAATGAGCCTCAATAATGCTGGAAAAGATTCAAAAATTTGCAAATGCAACAAGTAGACCAATAGCATGATATGGTGCATGGAAAAACACACGCAAATAGATAAGTGGGGTCGTGCAACCAAGGAATGAGCCAAAATGTGGAATCCACGAAAATCTTGTTGCACAACACTAGAGAGACGCTAGCACGATTGTATAATAGGCGGATATGGAACTTGTGCACAACCTACTAGGCAAAAATGCAACGACTTCTAACCCAAGTATGCTATATGTATGGTATTTCGGTGATAAGATCCAAGATGATTGAGTATGGCAATCTTAATGTAGTATGATGCTATGGTTCTTGCTTATTAGCTCTTTGCTTTTCTTTCCCTTATGATGCTATGGCAATCTTAATGTAGTTTGACTCTTTCACTTTTGAGCTCTTTTCTCATGCAAAACTTCACGAACCAAGATAGAAATTGTGTATGCGATGACAACTTTGTGACACAAGAGGTGATACCAAGATATGCACCACGATGATATGGTATGTATGCTACGGGAAGTATGATCACTAATGTGCACAAGTCACATTGCCGGCAATACTCAAAGGCTAATCTCGATGGGTAAGCAACACAAAAGTAAGGCTATGGTGGTTATCAATGCAATGGAAAGGAGTAGACAAAGATGTCGTCGAGGTTACCGCCGAGGTAGTCGTTTGTAAGCACGGAAGATTGTTGACGATGAAGAGTACTTGGCGAAGATGAACGGTGGTGGTGTTGATGTCGAACCGTACCTATATAGCCGAAACACAATAGGACATGGGAACCACAACTCAAATTCTCGAAGACCAAAACATGTCAAATTTGATGGAGTTGATAGCGGTGAAGTAATGGTGGTGTTTGCGGAAAGTGGTGGTGTTATGTGGAAGTATGGTTGGCACCGGGACAAAATTTGGCAAAAGTTAGGAGAGAAACGGGGTGGTGGATGGAGTTGTTGTCACGGGCCGGATGACCGAGGTGGCCAAATGTCCGGGGGTCATGGGCCGGATGTATGGGCTCGGGATCCATGGATGAACTCAATGAACTCCGCGGGGAAAGGTCAAATCCGGGTCAAAATTTGGAAGATTTTGTGGATGGAAATCGGGGAAAAGAGGGGGGAAGGCTAGATCTACCTGCTACACATGAAATCCGTGGGTCAAATCCAACAAAAAAAATTTCATCACACCAACAAATCACAAAAAAATTGGGGCTATTTTTGGTGGGGATTTTCGAAATTGGGGAAGAACACAACCAAATCAAGCTAGAAAAAGAGGGGTAGGGGCTCCAAATACGTGATCAACCTGGCTCATGATACCAAGATGATGTAGGGTAGGACCCTAGATGCTTGATCTTTCACGATTGGAGGGGATCCTACGAAGAACACGAAGAGCACAAGGGGAAAAAGAGGGGAACGCGAGGGGAAACACAAGAGAAATCACTCAACCAACAAGATCTGGTCACACATATGCTAGATCCTTGAAACAAAAAGAGTGATACACGATTCAAAGTCAACAAAGGACGATATAAAAAGTCTTCTCCGTGAGGAGGTCTTGAAGGGTCTTCCCGTGATGGGGTCTTGAATCCACTTGGGGGATCTTCTCCGAAGAGGTCGTGAGCTCCGAGGAGAAGTAACCAAGTGGATGAGCAAATCTCTATCTCAAATATGAGCTATCACAATGCTAACCCTAGAAAGAGGGCGGAGAAGGAGTATATATAGTCTAGGTGGGTGAAGTGGTATATGGGCCTCGGCCCTTAGACCGTGTGCAGACAGGGGAGGCCGGACGTCCGGGCGTCGGGCTGGATTGCCGGGCGCTCACAAGACGCCGGATGTCTGGGCTGTCAGGCCGGATTTCCGTGTTGGCCTGGCACCGTCTTGATGCTCCCTGGATAGGGCTGCTCCGGATGTCCGGGCATCAGGCCGGATGTCCGGGACCTTGCGAGGGTCCGGATGTGCAGGGTCGTGGCCGGATGTCCAGGCTGACGGGGCTGGTTCTGTTGCCCCCTGGATGACTTGTCCGGATGTCCGGGCTGAGAGCCGGATTTCTGGGGCGTTGGCCTGGATGTCCGGGTTGGCGGCCGGATGTCCGGGGCCTGTAGACTTGGCCGCTGCTCCTTTGTCGTAGGTGTCACCTCCAGGGGGTGGATGGCTGGATGTCCGGGTCCTGGGAGCTGTTCTTGACTCCTTCCGTTGGTTCTCTTCATCCGTGAACTTTGGGACTTGTCCGTCTTCGCGTGCATTATCGGGAGGGTCCTCTTGGTACCTAATCATGCACAACATTCCGGACTTAGGTAGTATCCATGTCTAGAGTGGATCATATGTGATATCACTAAGGAAAGAAGTCACCTCCGTCTCGAGAGCGCTAGCTCGCACTCGTGTCATAGGTCCTCTTGGCACTTGGTGAGACGATGGTAGGTCCATGGGGATGACCTCGGGATGCTCCACATCAACAAACCTCTACTACAACATGAAGACGGTGCCCAAATCGGACTCATAATCCGAGTGAAGCTACGAGACCGCTCATGAGACTTTCTCTTTGGTCTCGAAGGAGAGTGATGAAATATGCCAACATATTGAGAGTGAAAGTGCCTTCACCACTAGCCCCATATATGATGAGTTGCCCTAATTTCCATGTGAGGAGAGCCACCACCACCACCACATCTTGAGTGACTTGAGTGATAGAGGCGGGGTGTCCCGATCTTTCGATGAGATGATAACTATCGATTTGGTGGAGTCAACTTTGACGATCCGACTACAAACGTGCACGACGTTGCGCCTTAGTAATCGCTAAACCAACTTCGAGAGGTTATTGACCATGCCGAAGCACAATCAACCTGACCACGAAGGTCTATTCCTGCAAGAAATCGAAGAACAAGCAAGAATATGATAAAAGCAATCTGAATATTGCGAGTATATATGAAGTACACGAGGTGGACACAAACAAAGTACACGAAGTACACGGTCTTGGTCTGGTCGTTGGACACAAACAAAGTACACGAAGTTGCAATGGCTAACTTTTAACTAAACAAATCCCAAGGGAAAAGCTACTAGATGGATCAACTTATATAGGAGCAAGGGGTGGCGGCCAAGGAGGTGGCAGGATGTCCCAAGGCAGCCTAAAACTAACTCTAGGTCGTACAAGGTCAATGGGCCAAGTGGCGGTGACGTAACACCTTTGGACTTATAGTTTGACTCGGATTCTGGTGCAGCGTCAGATTGTTTCATCCATAAATCAACGCTCCAGACGGATTTTAAGGTGATTCCAGTTGGGTTGGAAAGATAATGAAATCTACTTTCCAACGAAAAAAGAATCGCCCAATTCTGAGATCGTATGAAAAGGTTGTTGGCGTTTTGAGTCAGGTATGTCTGTGCAGTCCGAATCTGAATCCAGAACGTGAGAGACTTGGACTCTTTCTTCTCTTGACCCAAAAGTGACGTGAGAGGACTTTTTGAACAGCACCTAAACTTCTCTTTTTCCCTTATCTTCATATGTGGATTTTATAAATGTCCCATACACCTGCAATTAGACAAAACACAAAAGTATGTGAAGTATTTTTGTTCTGGATAACATAAGTAGATTATTGAATAGTTTGCACTAGAAATCACCTGACAAATATGCATGTATGCAATATTTTTTGTCTTATCCAAGGTAGTCATGTCTTCATCATCCTCCCCTTCTTGAAAACAAAGCCGTCATCGGCGTTGCTTAATCTGAAATGTGGCTTGTCGCAAAGACGTAGCTGATGTAGGTACGGACGTTGACAATGCACCATACTCTTGAGATGATGTGGCGCTCACAATCCGAGGTGGGGATGCTCTAGTAGGTGCAACGGTGGAGGAACAAACCGGCGACGGTGAGCATGAACTGGAATAGTAGTTGTTGTAGTCACCCAATGCATCCTCATATATCTGTCTCTCAAAGGTACAAGCGCGAACATACATACTAGTAATGCAATGAGGAATATAGTGAAATCTTGCACGGATATCATGGTTCAAACCACCAAAAAAATCTATTCATTGTATCATCCTCAGATTCTTCTATGTCACAATGATGCATATAAGATTTGAACTCTTGGTAGTAAGCATGAACAATGTTGTTGCCTTGTTCAAATTGTTCAAATTTGCGAAGCAATTCACGATGATAGTAAGGAGGGAAAAATTGTTTTCTCATTACATCTTTCAAGTCTTTCCAAGTTGTGGGTTGGTTATCAATGTTTTTCTTACAATGCACACTCCACCAAACAGAAGCAAAACCAGTAAATGCTCTAGTGGCAGCTCGTACTCGCTCAAGTTCAGAAAAGTAATGGTGACTAAAAACTTGTTCTACTTCAAGCTCCCAAGCTAGATAAATAGCAGGATTAAATCTACCCTCAAATGATGGTAAAGAGCTAACCTGGCCATGTGCTTCTGTGTGTTGTCCCAACTCTCGTGATGGTGAAGATGTGTTCGTCGTCCAAGAACTTCTATCTCCGGAACTTGTCATGATTAGTAGAAACAAGAAACAAAATTCAAGAATAATGTTCCTATGAACTACTAGGATGTGGTTGTAACATGCTCACAGTAAAGCAAATATCAATATCTTACAAGTTCTTACCACGCGGCAGGTGGTGACAGGCAACCAGCTGTGTCAACTAACTCTGAAGTTGTGTAAAGAGATTGCCAGGGGAATGTACGTATACACGATGTAGAAATATGTGGAGCTGGGTTGGCTAAACATGGTAGCAAAAAATTAGCAATAATCAATTCAAAGATGCAATGTTGAATAAACGCTCAATGACGGTACTGTGCTGGTCCTAGGCTGACCGGACTAGAGACGCGAGCCTAGAACACTAATGAGGTCACGACATAGCACAACTAGCATCAATGAAGGATACTATGTAGCTCTGGACAGCAAGATATAAGTGAAGATCACAACGGCAGTAAAGATAATGATGAAAAACAACTGCCAAGCAGGATATACAACAACTCTCTCTCCAACTTTCCTCTTGAAAAGTTTGAGCCAATTTTTGGATAATTTTTTTCAAAGAATGCTACTAACTCAAGCTTTCCTATGAAAAAGGATCACTCAATTCTGAGTTGATATGAGGAGTCAAAAAATTTAAGACTGGCCTGAAAAACTAGAACAAGCTGTGTTCGCGAACTTTGGAGGGCAAAAAGACCTATTTAGAAGCCGATTTTGAGGTGCCACATATGGAACTTGCTTCAGCAACTATTTAGATGTGTCTCGTCGCTAGCTTTCATTTGAGTACCCGCGGAGCCAAAACGGACTTCGTATCAGAAAGTTATGCCTGTTTTACTAAACAGTGCACAAAACAGATTGCAATCCGGATTCAACTACGAGATTGACTCTAGATAGATCCGAATTTTGTTTTTTTTCTTCTCTTTTTTTTCCTCACACTTTTTTCTTCTCTCTTTTTCTTTTTCTTCTTTCCTTTTTTTCTTTTTTTTCTCTATCTTTTTTTCTCCCTCTTTCCAAGACAAACTAGATAAGATGCAGATTGGATCAGGCCAAGATGTGAATGACCTCAACTATGATTATGACAATGAACAATGCGTAGCACGTGGTGGAAATTGATGGATGGGATGGTGGACAGCGGAAGGGCTAATGATGCAGCGGCAGCGTGACTAATGTGAACAAAACTCGAAACTCTAAAGGAACTAGACACTAAGATTAGCAACTCGACACGACGATGCAACCGATAATTCAATAATGAAAACAATGAAAAGAAAATTGCAAAGGATTGGACTGGCTAGGACGAAGGATTAATAGATCTAACTTTTTTTGTGGCTTTTTCTTGGACAATAGGTAAGAAAATAAATCGAATCTAGGGATAACTGGAAAATCTCACCGAGCAACCTGAAAACTGATACCACTTGATAGAGGCGGGGTGTCCCGATCTTTCGATGAGATGATAACTATCGATTTGGTGGAGTCGACTTTGACGATCCGACTACAAACGTGCACGATGTTGCGCCTTAGCAATCGTTAAACCAACTCCGAGAGAATGCCCATGTAAGCTTGTGATGATTGCTACTGAGGATGGTGGGTATGAGTCTACAAGTGACTATGATGATGAGACTTTGGCTCTTATTATAAGTGAAGAACACGCTGGAGATGATTCTGATCATGAGACGCAATACATGGCTACTGAAGATGCTGACAGGTATGAAAGTTTAGTTTCTCAATGTGTTTTGAGTGTGCAGGTCACACAAGCTGAGCAAAATAGGAGGCATAATTTGTTCCATACAAAGGGAGTTGTGAAGGAATGTTCTGTTCGCGTCATCATAGATGGAGAGAGCTGCAACAATTTGGCTAGCATGGAGATGGTGGAGAAGCTATCTCTCACCACAAGACAACATCCACATCCTTACTACATTCAATGGTTCAACAACAGTGGCAAGGTTAAGGTAACACGTACTATTCATGTGCGTTTTAGTATCGCTACATATGCTTATTATGTTGATTGTGATGTGGTACCCATGCAAGCGTGTTCCTTATTACTTGGTAGACCATGGCAATTTGATAAAATTCTGTACACCATGGTAGAAACAATCATTATACTCTTGTTCATAATGATAGACATACTACTTTGCTTCCTATGACTCCTGATTCCATTTTGAAAGATGATATTAATAGAGCTAATAAAGCGAAACAGGAGAAAAAAGAGTGAAAATCAGATTGTGGCAAAAGAATTTGAGCAACAAATGAAGCCTAATAATAAACCATCTAATGTTGTTTCTGAAATTAAATTTAAAATTGCATGTTTACCTACCGCCAAATCTGATATTGATGAGCTAGATTTCAACAATTCTGTTTGCTATGATTTTGTGTGTAAAGAGGCATTATTTTCATTCAGGGACGTGCCTTCCTCTTTGCCTCCTGCTCTCACTAACATTTTGCAGGAGTTTGCTGACGTCTTTCCACAAGACGTGCCACCGGGATTACCACCTATTCGAGGGATTGAGCATCAGATTGACTTAATTACCGGTGCATCTCTACCCAACCATGCACCATACCGTACCAATCCAGAGGAGACGAAGGAGAGTTTGCGTCAAGTACAGGAGCTGCTTGACAAAGGTTATATACGTGAATCTCTTAGTCCTTGTGCTGTTCCTATCATACTAGCGCCAAAAAAGAATGGTACATCGCGTATGTGTGTTGATTGTAGAGGCATTAATAATATTACTATTCATTATCGTCATCCTATTCCTAGGTTAGATGATGTAGGGTAGAACCCTAGATGCCCGATCTTTCACAATTAGAGGGCATCCTATGAAGAACTTGAAGAACACAAGGAGAAATCACGAGGGGAAACACGAGAGAATCTCTCAAACCAACAAGATTCGGTCACACATATGTTAGATCCTCGGAACACAAAGAGTGATACACGATTCAAAGTCAACAAAGGACGATACAAAAGGTCTTCTCTGTGAGGAGGTCTTGAAGGGTCTTCCCGTGGTGGGGTCTTGAATGCGCTTGGGGGATCTTCTCCGAACAGGTCGTGAACTCTGATGGACAAGTAACCAAGTGGATGAGAAAAGCTCTCACAAAAATATGAGCTAATCCTTTGCGAACCCTAACTAGGAGGAGGAGGAGGTCTATTTATAGTCTAAGTGCAAAAGGGGGTGGGATGGAAGGGTATATGGGCCTCGGGCCCAAAGCTGCGCACACCCAGGCAGTGGATGTCAGGTAGTTAGCGGAATCCGGTAGCTCGCGAGGGCCCGGACGTCCAGTAGGCTCGGACTTCTGCTAATTACATTCTATAACAGTTGTACCAGATGTCCTGATACGCCCGGTCGTCTGGTCGCCGGTCGTCCGGTCGCATCGGATTTTCGCTGAAACGGTTCGGGCATGGAACTGACGGTCGTTCGGTGGGGGTTGGATGTTCGCTCGCTGGGAAGTGTTGCCGGACTTCTAGTCCTGGGGGGACGTCCGCACGCTATAGCTGGTGTCGGCTGGAAATCGGGTCAGTTGGGCCTTCAGCCAGCGGACGTCCGGTCCTAGTCGTACATCTGCTGGCTGGAGCGTCAGGTGCCGGACATCCGGTCCAGGTCGGACGTCCGGTGGTTGGAGCTTCTTCGGCAGCTCTTCTTCTCGTCCTTCGTACTAGGTGTCCTCGCCGTCTAGTCCATTGGATGTAGCTGCTACGTGGCCTTCCTCCAAGTACCTGATCACACATAATGTTTCCGCTTCAGGTAGTAGCCATGTCTCATGTGTAGAGAGTGATAGTTCAGAGAGGAGCGAGTTCACCTTATCTTTGAGAGCCTTTGTTCGAGCTCTTGTCGTTGGTCCTAGTGGTGTCATGGAAGTCATAGATACATCCATGGGGATGATTGTGGCATGCTTTGCATCATCTCCCCCCTCCCTTGGGAAAGATCCGACCTCGGATCGAAAGCTTCACCACCATGGTATGGCAAGAGGTTTTTGAGATTGAAGATGTCGCTCACGTTGTACTTGTCACTTGGGAGGTCGATCTTGTAAGCGTTGTTGTTGTAGCATGCTAGCACCTTGAAGGGTCCATCGGCTCGGGGTAGAAGTTTGGACTTGAGTTCGTTGGGGAAGCGTTCCTTGTGAAGGTGTAGCCACACAATATCTGCAATGTTGAATATCATGGGTTGCTTGCTGATCTTGAGCTTGGTCGCGAGTCATTGTACTTGACTCTCGATGGTGTCTTTGTACATGCATCTTCTTGAGGTAGCTTGCTCATGCACTCGCGTCCATATTTATGCGCTCTTGTAGTGGAAGACGAAGAATGTCTAATGGGGACAACGGGTTGAAACCGTAGACGAGCTCGAAGGGGGACTGCCGGTTGTGGAGTGTCTTGCACGGTTGTAGGCATACTCGGTGATGGGTAGGCACTCTTCCCACTCCTTGATGTTCCTCTTGATCAACACGCATAGTAGGGTGGAGAGTGTTCGGTTCGTCGCCTCCGTTTGGCCATCGTTTTGAGGATGGTATGCCCAAGAGAACAAGAGCTTGATTCTGAGCTTGGCGCATAGTCTTCCAAAAGTAACTCAACAACTTGACATCGCGGTCCGAGACAATCGTCTTTGGCACTCCATGGAGGCGCAAGATTATCCTACAAAAAAGATTTGCTGATAGAGGCCAAGGTGTCCCGATGTTTCGTTGAGATGGTGGCTATCGTTTTCTGTGGGAGTCAACCTTTACGATCTAACTACGAACGTGCGAGACATCGCACCTTAGCGATCGCTAAACCAACCTCTGAGGGGTTATTGACCACGCCGGAGCAAGACCAACCTGACCACGAAGGTTTGTTTTCCTGCGAGAAAACAAAGAACAAGAAATAAACTAAGATTGCAATCTGGATATTGCGAATATAAGAGGAAAGCTTTATTAATGAAGGTGGGGTTCAGTGACGCCTTTGTCTAGTAGTTGAACACAAACGAAGTATGTGAAGTTGCAGCTATGGCGAACTTTTAATCTAAACAAAACCCAAAGTGATGCGGAGCATCCCTCGCTCATCCCCATGGACGTGCCTACATCTCCCTCAACACCACTTGGACCCATGACAAGGGCCCGAGCTAAGGCTATCGAAGATAAGGTGAACTCGCTCCTCTCCGAACTCCCTCTTCCTACTCACGAGACATGGCTACTACCTCATTCGGAGACTCTATGTGTAATCAGGTACATGGAGGTGAGCCAAGGATCAACTACTTGCAATAGCCAAGACGGCGAGGACCCCAAGCATGTTGAAGAAGAAGAAGAGATGCTTCTGAAGCTACAGGCATCGGACGTCCGACCAAGCCCGGACGTCCGACGAGTCCCAGGCCACGGACGACCGATGCCCTCCGGACGTCCGACAGCTGGGCACCCGAACCGAATCTACGGACGACCGAGACCACCGGACGTCCGGCCGATGCACGCCCGAACCGAATCTACGGACGACCGACGACTTCCGGACGTCCGGACCGGCACGAAGCTCCGGACGACCGACCCCCTCCGGACGTCCGACGCGCCCACGACAGAGCTGATTCTACCGACGCCCGAGCCCGACCGGACGTCGGGACCGTCCCGAGCCTCCGGACGTTTGACGTCTTCCGGACGACTGACACCTGAGTGACCGCACCCTCAGGCTGGAGCCCTTGTATCCCTTCACTTTGACTTCCATTTGCACTAAGACTATAAATAGGACGCCCCCACCTCCTGGTACGGGTAGCATAGGTTTAGCTCATATTTTGTGTGAGAGCCTTGCTCATCCACTTGGCTACTTCTCCTCGGAGCTCAGGACCTCTTCGGAGAAGATCCCCCAAGCGGATTCAAGACCCCTTTCTAGGGAAGACCATCAAGACCTCCGTATGGAGAAGAACTGTTCCTTTGTATCCTTACCTTGGTTGATTGTGGATCTTATGTCTCTCTATGTTGTCGGTGATCTAGCACTCGTGTGATTGATTCTATGTCGGTTTAGTGATTCTCTCATGGTTCCTCTCGTTTTCCCCGTGTTTCCCCTTTGTGCTTCCGCGTGTTCTTCGTGATTCCCCGTAGGATCCACTCCAAACGTGAAAGATCGTCCACTTAGGGTTCCACCCTACATCATCTTGGTATCATGAGCCACGTTGATCACGTTTTGGAGCCCCTACCCCGTGTTTTCTAGCTTGATTTTGTTGTTTTTGTCCTAAATCCGAAAATTCCCCACCAAAAATAGCCCCAAATTTTTTTGTGAGTTGAGATTTTGTTGGATTTGGTCCATGGATTTGTGTTGCTGCATGTGGATCTAGCTTTTCCCACCCTCTCCACCCTTTTCCATCCACCAAATCACTCGATTTCGACCTCACCATCTTCTTCTTCCCTGAATTCTCGCAGTTCATCTTCCCGAGCCCGATTTTTGCACAGGCTCCGGACGACCGGAAAAGGTCGAATGTCCGACGATGACCGGACGACCGTAAAAGCCCGGACGTCCGTGAAACCCTGACGAATCTGAAGATTGACAGTTCCACCACCTCCACAACCCCACTTTCCACCACATCTTCCAAACCAACATACACCAACATCTGCCCCGCTACCTCCTATGTCGAATTTGACACGTTTTGGTCTTTGAGGGTTTGGGTTGTGGTTTCCCGTATCCTTTTGTGTTTCGGCTATCTAGGTACGGTTTGACTTCATCACCACCACGACTCAACTTCTCGAGGGTCTCATCATCGCCAAGGACGGTAACTTCGACGACATCTTTGTCATAACTTGCAATTGCATTGATACCCACATTGTCCCTACTTTTGCGTAGCTTACCCATCGAGACTAGCCGTTGAGTATTGCAGGCAACGTGACTTGTGCACATTAGTGATCATACTCCATAGCATACATACCATACAATAGTGGTGCATATCTTGAGATCAACTTGTGTGTCACAAAGTTGTCATAGCATACACAATTGCTACCTTGGTTCGTGAGTTTTGCATGAGAAAAGAGCTCAAAAGTGAAAGAGCCACCCAAGCTTTTAAGCAAAGAGGAAAGATAAGCAAAGAGCTTATAAGCAAGAACCATAGCATCATACAACATTAAGATTGTCATATCCGATCATCTTGGATCATAGCACCGAAATATCATACATATAGAATACTTGGGATAGAGATCGTTGCATTTTTGCCTAGTAGGTTGTGCACAAGTTTGCGTATCCGCCTATTTTGCAATCGTGCTAGCGTCTCTCTAGTATTGTGCAACAAGAGCATTTTGTGGTCTCCACATTTTGGCTCAATTTTGGATTGCACAATCCCATTTATCTATTTGCGTGTGTGTTTCCGTGTACCCATACTTGCTTGGTCTACTTGTTGCATTTGCAAATTTGTGAATCTTTTCCAACATTATTGAAGCTCACTTACTATTGCATCAAATTTTGTGCCACCATCCTAACCAAGCTCCACCATAAGCTTTTACGTGTGTAGGTGTGAGAACCGACAAGAATTGGTACCAACAGTGCTATTTCATTGTCCGCATTTGAGTGAACTTGATTCATCTTCAACTTCGGTCAAGGTACATTTGGTACACGTTCTTTTCCTTCTACCACTTACATTTTGCTTGATATGATGGATAGGCCAAGTTCTTCTACCACTCCACCTCTCATCGAGAACGACGACGACATGTCATCATTCGTCACCAAGAACCACCTATTTGGAGCTCAAAAGGCATTGCACCAAGAGCAACAAGCAATGAGGGACTACTTCGACAACAAATTCGACGCTCAAAAGCAAGAGAATGATGCAAGAATGGATGAGATCCGCGCCTTGATGAGGAACCGGCGTCCTTCCACTTCTTCATCTTCAAGACGGAGCCGCTCAAGTCGACACTCCGACGACACCTTCTCCGACACAAGTACACCGTCATCGAACACTCTTCGTCGAGCTGCGCGTCAAGACCGGCATGCATCTCGGAACCCGCTACATGACAAGCATTCACAAGAACAAGTCGACGAGCAAATCCCTCGTCCTCAATCAAACCAAGTCGTTTTTGCTCAAGCTCAAGAAAGGCAACGACTAAGGCGCCAAGAAGAAGAACGAGCACGTCTACACCAAGAGGAACAAGACGCCGAGGCTCAACGTCTTCAACAACAACAACGTGAAGCGCAAGCTCTTGAGGCGCAACGTGCCCTTCAAGATTCGAGCCGAGCCATTGCCAACCGCAATCGAGAGCGGCGCAATCAAGAGGAAGCCCTTCGAGAAGAAATCCAAGAGAGGAACTACCAACCGCGTGTGCAACGTCAAGCTCCACAAGGTCCTCAACAAGCTCGTCAAGCTCCACCTCAACCTCAAGTTCAACAAGAGCAAGTTGATCATGGACTTCATCCGCGCCAAGAGCAACATGAGGATGACTACCCTCCACGTCAAGGACGTCACCATCACCATCGCCAACAACACAATGAAGAGCAACGCTATGGCAAGCTCAAGTTCACAATGCCCAAGTTCAATGGAAGCAATGATCCGGAAGAGTACCTCTCATGGGCATTGAAGGTCGACAAAATTTTCCGCTTGCACAACTATGAGGAAGAGAAGAAGATCGCTATGGCATCACTTGAGTTCCAAGATTATGTGCTCATATGGTGGGAACAAGTACTTGAACGCCGTCAAGCAAGAGGTGAACCACCAATCACCACTTGGGCTCAAATGAAGGATGTCATGCGAGCACGCTTTGTACCAACCTACTACAACCGCGATCTCTTCAAGAAGCTACAACTCCTCAAGCAAGGAACAAAGAGTGTTGAAGAATACTACAAGGAAATGGAGATAGCCATGATTCGAGCCAATGTCACGGAAGATGATGAGCAAACAATGGCACGTTTCTTGAATGGACTCAATCATCCCATCAAGAAGATTGCCGACTTCCAACCCTATTCCAACCTCATTGAGCTCGTACATCAAGCAACCAAGGCGGAACGTCAAGTGCAAGATGACTTCAAGTACGCCAAGTACTCATCCAAGACCTACGGTTTCTCCAACATCCAAGCTTCAACGACTCCTTCAACATCTACATCAACCAAACCTTCTCAAAGCAACGACGACAAGTCAAGTTACAAGAAAACTTCGGCAAGTTCAAGTCGTCTTCTTCCTACGACAAGCAACTTCAAGCCGCGTGCTTCATCATCTACTCCAACCGATGAGACCGTCAAAACAAGCTCCTTCAAGTGTTTCACTTGCGGCGGCCGAGGCCACAAGTCCTACCAATGCACGAACAAGCGCACCATGATCCTCAACGACGACGGTACATATGACTCAATGAGTGAAGAGGAGATGGAAGCCCTTGAGCAAGTGGCCATGCACCGGCGCGTGAACGAGGATGAAGATGATCAAGTCTTTTGTGATGAGGATTCGAGCCCCGCTCTCGTTGTCTCCAAAGTCTTGACACTTCAACATCAACAAGAAGAAGACCAACGATGCCACATCTTCCACACTAAGGCCGGCATCAATGGAAGGTCCGTCAAGGTCATCATCGATGGAGGTAGTTGCCACAACTTGGCAAGTGAAGAACTATGTTCCAAGCTTCAATTGGTCAAGAGGAAGCACCCGCGCCCCTACAAGGTTCAATGGCTAAGTGACTCCGGCACTATACGAGTCGAGCATACGGTCCAAGTCTCCTTCAAAATTGGTGCTTATGAAGACACTTTGGAGTGTGATGTGGTCCCAATGACCGTTTGCCACCTCCTTCTTGGTCGACCATGGCAATTCGACCGTGGTGTCATCCACAATGGGCGTACCAATCACTATAGCTTCAAAATGAAAGGAAAGGAATATGTGCTACGACCTATGTCTCCTAGTCAAGTGATAGCCGACAAGCAAGCCACCAATCATGGAAAGACGAGTGAACAAGTGACACACCCAAAAGTGAGTGAGAGCCACAAGCCAAATTTGAGCGCCTCTTCGCCTAGAGAGAAAAACCTCATCCTATTTGCCACCAAGAGTGAGATAAGAGAAGTGTGTGAGAACCCATCGAGTGTGATGCACTTCGTCCTTGTGTGCAAGGATGGAGAACCAAAAACTAACACATCTCATGAGCTACCTTTAGTGTTTCAATCTCTTTTGCAGGAATTCCAAGATGTTTTCCCCGATGAGCTACCTCCGGGTCTACCGCCACTACGAGGCATTGAGCATCGAATCGACCTCATCCCCGGAGCACCACTTCCAAACAAAGCTCCATACCGTGTCAATCCCGAAGAAACCAAGGAGATTCAACGGCAAGTACAACAACTCATCGACAACGGTCATGTACGTGAAAGCTTAAGCCCATGTGCCGTTCCCGTTATACTTGTGCCTAAACCCGATGGAAGTTTCCGCTTGTGTTCCGATTGTAGACCCATAAATGCCATTACCGTTCGATATAGGCATCCCATTCCTCGCTTAGATGATATGCTTGATGAACTTAGTGGAGCCAACTTTTTCTCAAAAATTGATCTTAAAAGTGGCTATTATCAAATCCGCATTCAAGAAGGTGATGAATGGAAAACCGCTTTCAAAACAAAATTTGGCTTATATGAGTGGTTAGTGATGCCTATGGGTTTGTCGGAAGCACCCGGAACTTTCGTGCGTCTTATGCATCATGTGCTTAGACCTTACATTGGAGTCTTCGTTGTGGTTTACTTTGATGATATCCTTGTGTTTAGCAAAACCATGAAAGAGCACATTAATCATGTTAAATCTGTGTTGCAAACCCTCCGCAAGGAAAGCCTTTATGCGAATTTGAAGAAATGCACTTTTGGCGCTGACAAAGTGGTTTTCTTGGGTTTTGTTGTCTCTTCCAAGGGTGTCCATGTTGATGAAACTAAGATTGAGGCAATTAAAACTTGGCCCCAACCCACCAATTTGCAACAAGTGCGTAGTTTTCTTGGCCTTGCAGGATTTTATCGCCGCTTTGTGAAAAACTTTAGCACAATTGCCGCTCCTTTACATGCTTTGAGTAAGAAGAATGCTCCTTTTGTTTGGGGATCTTTGCAATCCACCGCTTTTGATGAGCTCAAGTCTTTGCTTACTCATGCTCCGATTCTTGCTTTGCCCAACTTT
Source organism: Triticum aestivum (assembly GCF_018294505.1). Lineage (NCBI taxonomy): Eukaryota > Viridiplantae > Streptophyta > Magnoliopsida > Poales > Poaceae > Triticum > Triticum aestivum. The sequence goes on from NC_057804.1 coordinate 336,685,447, forward strand.
GAGAAAACTTTTGAGGTTCATTGTGATGCAAGTGGTACCGGAATTGGCGGAGTTTTGATGCAAGAAAAACGAGCCATTGCTTATTTTAGTGAAAAACTCTCCGGTGCTCAACTTAATTATCCCATCTATGACAAAGAATTGTATGCTTTAGTGCGTGTGCTACATGTTTGGGAACATTACCTTAGACCTCATGAATTTGTCATCCATACCGATCATGAAACGCTTAAGTACTTAAAAGGTCAAACTAAGTTGAACAAGCGTCATGCCAAATGGAGTGAATTTATTGAATCTTTCCCATATGTCATCAAGTACATTAAGGGTAAAGAAAATGTTGTTGCGGATGCACTTTCACGCATATGCACTCTTGTCACTCAACTTGAGTTGAATGTTATTGGTTTTGAGCACATAAAAGACTTGTATGAGCATGATCCTTCTTTTGCTACTCCTTATGCTAAGTGTTTGACACACACATCTTGGGAACGATACTACATAAAGGATGATTATCTTATGAGAGCTAACAAACTTTGCATTCCCGAGTCTTCTCTTCGTTTGTTACTTTTGCAAGAGGCTCATGGAGGCGGACTAATGGGACACTTTGGACGCGACAAGACTTTCGCCACGCTCTCCAAGAACTACTTTTGGCCCAAGATGTTTCGTGATGTCTCACGCTTCACCAACCGTTGCTCTACATGTCGCAAAGCTAAGTCAAAAGCTCAATCCCATGGTCTTTACATGCCCCTTCCTATTCCTTATCAACCTTGGGAAGACATTAGCATGGATTTTGTACTTGGTTTGCCTAGAACTCAAAATGGCAAGAATTCCGTCTTTGTCGTTGTGGACCGATTTTCTAAGATGGCACATTTCATTCCTTGCAACAAGATAGACGATGCTTCACATATTGCCAATCTCTTTTGTAGGGAAATCTTGCGACTTCATGGAGTACCAAAGACGATTGTCTCGGACCGCGACGTCAAGTTCTTGAGTTACTTTTGGAAGACCCTATGCGCCAAGCTCGGAATCAAGCTATTGTTCTCTTCGGCATACCATCCTCAAACCGACGGCCAAACGGAGGTGACGAACCGTACACTCTCCACTCTACTTCGCGTGTTGATCAAGAAGAACATCAAGGAGTGGGAGGCGTGTCTACCCATCACCGAGTACGCCTACAACCGTGCAAGACATTCCACGACCGGCAAGTCCCCCTTCGAGGTCGTCTACGGCTTCAACCCTTTGTCCCCATTGGACATTCTACCTCTTCCTCTACAAGAGCGAACCAACCTCGACGCAAGTGCCCGTGCAAGCTACATCAAGAAGATGCATGAAGATACAAGGCACACCATCGAGCGCCAAGTACAACGACTAGCGACCAAGCTCAACATCAACAAGCAACCCATGGTATTCAACATTGGTGATCTAGTGTGGCTACATCTTCGCAAGGACCGCTTCCCCAACGAACGCAAGTCCAAGCTTCTACCTCGCGCCGATGGACCTTTCAAGGTTCTAGCACGATACAACGACAACGCCTACAAGATCGACCTACCACGAGGCAAGTACAATGTGAGCGACATCTTCAACGTCAAGGACCTCGCGCCTTTCCATGGAGATACACCTTTTTATCCGAGGTCAGATCTCTCCCAAGGAGGGGGGGACATGATGCGGAGCATCCCTCGCTCATCCCCATGGACGTGCCTACATCTCCCTCAACACCACTTGGACCCATGACAAGAGCCCGAGCTAAGGCTATCAAAGATAAGGTGAACTCGCTCCTCTCCGAACTCCCTCTTCCTACTCACGAGACATGGCTACTACCTCATTCGGAGACTCTATGTGTAATCAGGTACATGGAGGTGAGCCAAGGATCAACTACTTGCAAGAGCCACGACAGCGAGGACCCCAAGCATGTTGAAGAAGAAGAAGAGATGCTGCTGAAGCTACAGGCATCAGATGTCCGACCAAGCCCGAACGTCCGACGAGTCCCAGGCCACGAACGACCGACGCCCTCCGGACGTCCGACAGCTGGGCACCCGAACCGGACCTACGGACGTCCGAGACCACCGGACATCTGGCCGATGCACGCCCGAACCGAATCTACGGACGACCGATGACTTCCGGATGTCCAGACCGGCACGAAGCTCCGGACGACCGACCCCCTCCGGACGTCCGACGCGCCGACGACAGAGCTGATTCTACGGACGCCCGAGCCCGACTGGATGTCCGGATCGTCCCGAGCCTCCGGACGTCCGACGTCTTCCGGACGACCGACACCTGAGTGACCGCACCCTCGGGCTGGAGCCGTTGTATCCCTTCACTTTGACTTCCATTTGCACTAAGACTATAAATAGGACGCCCCCACCTCCTGGTACGGGTAGCATAGGTTTAGCTCATATTTTGTGTGAGAGCCTTTCTCATCCACTTGGCTACTTCTCCTCGGAGCTCAGGATCTCTTCGGAGAAGATCCCCCAAGAGGATTCAAGACCCCTTTCTAGGGAAGACCATCAAGACCTCCGTATGGAGAAGAACTGTTCCTTTGTATCCTTACCTTGGTTGATTGTGGATCTTATGTCACTCTATGTTGTCGGTGATCTAGCACTCGTGTGATTGATTCTATGTCGGTTTAGTGATTCTCTCTCTCGTTTTCCCCGTGTTTCCCCTTTGTGCTTCCGCGTGTTCTTCGTGATTCCCCGTAGGATCCACTCCAAACGTGAAAGATCGTCCACTTAGGGTTCCACCCTACATCACAAAGTCTAAATGATGCCCTAAGGGTTGTATATATGGAGGAAGAGGGGGGAATTTCGTGGCCCTTGAGGAAGGGGTGTGAAACCAACCCTATCTCTTGGTTCCCCACACATACGGACTCTAAAAATAGCATATACATATGTATTTCAAAATTACATGGGGCTGGCCCAATAATAAGGTGACACAACACAAATAATAGTCTCGGGACGACATTTGTGAAGTGGCATCTTGTATATTTGATTCAAGATTTCATGAACTCATTATGGTGTCTTCAAAGTCCTGAAATCATCACTTCAAACTATGTTCTTGTTTCCCTTGCACATGCCGTGATCTCCATGCTTGTTCTTGCTCCGATGTTCATCATTCTCCAAGCTAGACCCTTCGTTTGTAAGCAAAATAAATGTATCCAATTTAGGCACCATCATATTCTCATGAACATTAGAATCATTACCAAGTAATGAAACTACCTGGTAATTTAGTTGGCGTGCACGAGCTCTAGTAATTGGTCCAGTATGTATAGTAGCAGGGGCTGTGGGTGTAACAATGGTATTGGTGTCCTCATCATCATCCCCTTCTTCAAATGAAGTAGTCCTCGACGGAAGCTCATTTTCCTCACCCAAATAGGGCTTCAAATCTGCAATGTTAAAAGTGGGACTAACCCCAAAATCTGAAGGCAGCTCAAGTTTATATGCATTATCATTTATTTTCTCTAACACCTTAAAAGAACCATCAGCACGTGGCATTAGCTTTGATTTGGGAAATTAGGAAATCTATCCTTACGCAAATGTAACCAAACAAGACCTCCTGGTGCAAACACAACATGTTTTCTACCCTTATCTCCAGCAAGTTTATATTTAGCATTCATACGCTAAATGTTTTCCTTAGTAAACTCTTGCATTTTTAAAATCAATTCAGCACCATGTTTAGCATCAGAATTAACTGTCTCCGAAGATGGAAGAGGCAACAAATCAATAGGTGCAAGGTAGGAAACCATACACAATTTCAAAAGGGCACATCTTAGTAGTAGAATGCAATGAACGATTATAAGCAAATTCAATATGAGGGAAGCATTCCTCCCACATTTTGTTATTAATCTTCAAAACAGCCCTAAGCATAGTAGACAATGTTCTATTGACTACTTCAGTTTGTCCATCAGTTTGGGGGTGACAAGTAGTACTAAAAAGCTGTTTAGTCCCCAACTTAGCCCATAAACATCTCCAAAAGTAGCTAAGAAATTTAGAATCACGATCTGAAACAATAGTATTTGGCACATCATGCAAGCGAATAATTTCACAAAAGAGCAAATCAACAACATTACCAGCATCATCACTTTTATGACATGGTATAAAGTAGGATATTTTCAAGAATCTATCCACGACAACAAATAGGCCATCCCTCCCCTTCTTTGTTTGAGGTAAACCTAAAACAAAGTCCATAGATATATCCCATGCGCATGCCGTCATCTCCATGCTTGTTCTTGCTCCAATGTTCATCCTTCTCCAAGCTAGACCCTTCATTTGTAAGTAAAACAAATGTATCCAATTTAGGCAGCATCATATTGATAGAGGCAAAGGTGTCCCGTGTTTCTATGAGATGGTGGCTATCGTTTTGGTGGAAGTCGACTTTGACGATCCGACTACAAACTTGCGAGGACATCGCTCCTTTGCAATCGCTAAACCAACTCCGGGAGGTTATTGACCACGCCGAAGCACGATCAACCTGACCACGAAGGTCTATTTCCTGCAAGCAAACGAAGAACAAGCAAGAGAATAAGATTGCAATGTGGATATTGCGAATAACAGAAGAAAGCTTTATTAATGAAGGTGGGGTTGTGTGACGCCTTTGTTTGGTCGTTGAACACAAACAAAGTACGCGAAGTTGCAGCTATGGCGAACTTTTAATCTAAGCAAAACCCAAAGTCTAAACGGTGCCCTAAGGGCTGTATATATGGAGGAAGAGGGGGGGGGATTTCGTGGCCCTTAGTGGAGTGGTTTGAAACCAACCCTTTCTCTTGTTTCCTGATGCGGAGCATCCCACGTTCATCCCCATGTACACTCCGACTACTCTCCAAGCCCCAAGAGGAGATATGACGAGACCTCGACCACACGCCATTGAGCACAAGGTGAACTCCCTCCTCTTCGAACCGCCACTTTCCACATATGAGACATGGCTACTACCTCATGCATGGACCTTGCATACACTCAGGTACAACTGAGACGACCATGGAGGATCCAAGGACCGAGGCCAAGCCTGGAAGAGGAGAAAGAAGAAGAAGCAGGGACAAGCTTGTGGAAAGCCCGGACCTTCCGGCCTGCCCGGACCTTCCGGCCCCCGGACCTTCCGCCCTGCCCGGAACCTCCGGCCCCTGGAGTCCAGACCAGCCCCGAGCGCGCCAACTCTCTGGTTAGCCCGGAACCCGGCCGAAACCTTCCCGGAACTTCCGGAGCCCGGAACTTCCGGCCCCGCCCGGAACTTCCGGCCTGTCTGCGCACAGTGTATTGGGCCGAGCCCATGTACCCCTTCGCCCTCACTTACCCCTTCATGGGATAGCACTATATATACTCCCCCACCTCCTCCTAGTTAGAATTAGCAATGGTTTAGCTCATATTTTGTGTGAGAGCCTTGCTCATCCACTTGGCTACTTCTCCTCGGAGCTCACGACCTCTTCGGAGAAGATCCCCCAAGCGCATTGAACACCCCTTTACGGGAAGATCCCTCGTGGATTCAAGACCTTCGTACGGAGAAGAACGGTTCCTTTGTATCCTTACCATTGTTGACTTTGGATGTCGTGTATCTCTTTGTGTTCGGTGATCTAGCACTCGTGTGATTGATTCTATGTCGGTTTCGTGATTCCTCTCGTTTTCCCCGTGTTTCCCCTTTGTGCTTCCGCGTGTTCTTCGTGATTCCCCGTAGGCTCCACTCCAAACGTGAAAGATCGTCCACATAGGGTTCCGCCCTACATCATCTTGGTATCATGAGACACGTTGATCACGTTTTTGGAGCCCCTACCCTTTGTTTTCTAGCTTGATTTTGTTGATTTCGCCCTATATCCAAAAATCCCCACCAAAAATAGCCCCCAATTTTTTTTGTGATTTGTTGGTTTTGATGATGTTTTGTTGATTTTGATCCATGGATTCGCTGTGTTATGAGTGGATCTAGCATTCCCCTTCTTTTCCCCCATTTCCATCCACGAAATCGTCTCAATTTTGCCCCTGAAAATCGAGTTTTTCTGCCCCCATTCTCAGATCTGGAATTTAGGGTTCGTCCCGAATGAAATTCTATGACCCCCGGAACTTCCGTCCCCCGGAACTTCCGTCCTTACCCGGAACTTCCGGGCTAAACAGAAAGTTTACCCAAAGTCCCCAGACTTTTTCCGTGACCCCCGGAACTTCCGGCCACCCCCGGAACTTCCGGCCTAACCAGAGACATTGCACAGAATTTCAGCATCAGCCTCTTTCACCTTTTTCATCATAACTTTTCGCTCCGAACTCCGATTTGAGTGTTCTTTGGCTCGTTTTGGAGCTATCAACGTGCCCGAGGTCCTCACGTTGGTTTCACCACCATTTAACTCCATCAAATTTTTAGAACTTTGGCATCTTTGCCTAGGCCTTCCACCATATCATCTGCATAGCCACCACCGACTTCCGCAACCTAAAATTGAGTAGTGATTCAAGTCTCCTAAGGTCTTTCGGCTACTTAGGGACAATTGATTATTCATCAACCACCACCACCACTTCTGCATAGGCGTGCCCACCATACACTTCCGCCACCCCAACTTAACCCAATAGTTGTTTGAGCTTCTTTGAGTTGTGGCTTGTGTCTCCTAAGGTGTTTCGGCTACTTAGGGACGACAACTTGAACTCCGACACGTGTATAGCCCATCATCATTTTGACATTTGACGTTTGAGATTTTGAGTTCGCGGTTTTTCCGTTTCCTAAGGTGTTCCAGCTACTTAGGGACGAGTCTTCATCATCTTGGTTTCTACATCAAGAACACCGCTACTCATCATCGACGGACGGTAACCTCCATATCATCTTGGTATTGTGGTATCCCTCCATTGTATATTCCCCTTGCCATTGCATTGTTAACCCCTAGCCCGTTTTGCGTTACTTGCCTATCGAGACTAGCCATTTGAGTATTGCTGGCAACATTACTTGTGCACATTAGTGATCATACTTCCCACAGCATACATACCATATCATCGTGGTGCATATATTGCTCTCATATCTTGTGTCACAAGTTTGTTCCCGCATATACACAATTGCTATCTTGGTTTGTGCATTGTGCAAAATTGACCATACAAAAAAAATAAAGCTTTTAAGCAAAAGAAAGAGAGAAAAGAGCTTGTAAGCAAGTCCCATAGCATCATACCACATTGCATATAAGATTGTCATATCCGATCATCTTGGATCATCTTGAGAGAAACATCGGGAACCATACATACATAGCATACTTGGGATAAAAGTTGCTACATTTTGCATCTTATAAGTTGTGCACAAGTGTCGTATCCCCTTATTGAGCAATGGTGCTAGCGTCTCTCTTGAGTTGTGCAACACGAGTGTTTTCCGTGGATTCCACATTTTGTGCTCATTCCTTGGTTGCACGACCCCATTTATCTATCCGTGTGTGTGTTTATGTGTGCCACATATTGCTATTGGTCCATTTGTTTCACTTGCGAATTTGTGAATCTCTTTCAACATTATTGACTCTTGCTAACATTTTCCTTTAAATTTTTGTGCCACTATCCTCACCGAGCTCCACCATAAGCTTTAGTTGTGTAGGTGTGAGAACCGACAAGGATTGGTACCAATAGTGCTATTTCATTGTCCGCATTTGAGTGAACTTGATTCATTGTCAACATCGGTCAAGGTACATTGGTATAAGCTCTTCTCTTTCTCCCACTCATATTTGCTCGAGTCTTGTGATGGATAGGCAAGGCATTTCTCGCCGGTCCTCGACAACAACGACGGCGTGAACAACTACATCACCAAAGCGTCTATCTTCGATCTACAACGACAAGTGCAAGGCACACAATCAAGATTGCGAGAGCGCATCGAGAACATCTCCATCGACATTCATCACTCTGAAGAAAGGAGAAGGGACTACATCGACAAGAAGCTTGCCGCACATAAAGAGGAGCAAGATGCAAGGATGGAGGAGATTCGGACCTTGCTCAAGTCTAGTTCCACTTCATCATCTTCAAGACGGCGACATTCAAGCCACAAGTCTTTGGAGCGCAAATAAGATGCAAGCACAAGTCGTCCAAGTCAACATCTACATGGCGACCACCATCACATTCGTGATCAACATCGTCATGAAGGGCAAGTCACCTCCAAGCATCATGTGCACGACGACGACGAACGCCTACGAGCTCAAGCACGACAACGGCATCATCATGATGAAGATGCTCAACAAGCGCAAATGCACAAGTCCCAACAAGCCCTACTTCATGCCAAGTCCAAGCTTCATGAGAAAAAGAGAAGACCGCGAGACGACCAGCACCAAGATGTTGCTACGGCTACAACAACCACTTTGGCATCTTCGGCAAGTGCTATCAAGGCATCTTCGCCTTTGGACGTACGACATCTTCACATACTTCCCACGTGTACGCCTACATCGACTTCATCAAGTCCAAGGCGGCCACCTACAAGCGAGGGCGACACTTCCATCTTTGGAAGCCCCTCAAGGAAGATGGCCGAGCATGGGAAATTCCCTTCGGTCATGGAGACGAGCTACGAGGTGCCACATCATATGGGCCTCCAACAACAAGACGGCGACAAGAAGGTCGAGCAAGGTCCATCCCCTTCGACCACGGCGATAGGAGTTGAGCATGGAGACATTTGCACCAACATCTCTCTGACACCCACATATGTCGAGATGCCCCATTTGCCATGTGAGGAGAGCCACAAACACATGAGTGATATGAGTGACTCCACCATACATGACATTGAGAGCATTTCCTATGAGAGGGTGAGTGTGACCACCACTAGCCCCACACATGAGAGCATGCCACACATCCTATGTGAGGTTGAGCGCCATTTGAGTGACTCCACCAACCATATGAGTGAGAGCATCCTTGCGGGAGTGAGTGAGCCACAACACTTAGTGAGTGAGGTAGTTGACACGGCATGTGAGGCCACTATGTTTTCTAACGACTTAACCTCTACCCCTAGTGTGTTTCCTTCTTTGGTGCCAGGTCTCCTACATGACGACATGCCTACCCTCGACGAGTCCTTCCCTCCAATGGGAAAACCGATGGCCATGGTGGACGATGATGCACCCCCACATGGTTCCATCAAGATGAAGATGACAATGAGACAATCTTCAACATCTCACCTACAACACATGAGCGACGCTCCAACGGTAACATAGGTGATGGTGCTTCTCTTGTCCAACTAGTGGACTATCTTGACATCGATTGCTCCCATGATGTTGACACATCGATTGCCATGCTTCATGCTAGTGAGACTTCTTCATGCCTTGACTTACCTATTTATGATGAATATGATGATGAGCATGTTGAGTTGCCTAGTTGTGAGGCTATGCTCCATAGGATATCATGTCAAAATTCTATTGGTCACATCATGTTTGACAATCCATTGAACTTGTCATATGCTATGAGTGAGATCTCCCATATTGCATCATTACAATCTCAAAGTAGTAACTATGCATGCCCCATTAAAATCAATCCCATTTGCACTTATGGCATAGATGACGAGATGATGGTCATTGGCTTTTGTTTTTCATGTGATGATATTGCCATGCTTCCTTTACATGATTTGCGCAATTCATCTACTATGCCATGCCATGATCACATTGAACCGAATATGCATTGTTTTGGATTTTGTCAATATTCTCCATGTGATGTTGCTACTCATGCTCATGAGGAGACCCCCATAGTTTCCTCATACATATTAGGAGATCTAGATGCATTTCATACTTTGCAGGATTCCCATAATTGCGTGCACCATATGCATTCCATGAATAACAATGCTCTAGATATTTCTCATGATGCATTACATCCTTTGAGTCTCCATTATGCTATACATAATAACAAACCTATCATAATGGATGACATGTTTCTATATCACGCATCTCACTTATTTGAGCATTGGCTATTTTGTGCTATCGGACACATGCATGTGCGCATCATGATGGATGATGTGTACATGTATCACGCACACACAATTTTCCCTTTGCCTATGTTTTCTGTAGGTACTCACATACACTCGTCAACGTCACAATCCCATGAGTTGACGAAACAAGCTCTTGAGAGAAACGACGCTTTGGGATCCCGTGGACTATCCTTACCACTGTTCCCTTCGTGCAAGGACTACGCGCATCTCTTCTACTTGGCTCTCACACGGCTATGGACCATTTACCACTTGTCACCTTATGCTCATTTTACCGTGTTCACTTTGCATGTTATGCTTGCTACTATGCCTTTGCCATGCAATTGTGACCCTTGCTTGCATTTACCCATGATGCACCATTATGACACTCCTATGTGTATTTGCATGCTTGGTGGAGATCCTTGTTGCTATTGCCATGTTTATCATGTGCCCCATGCTATCGATTCTTGTTGTGTTGGGAGAGTTTTCAAGAACCATTGTTATTTACGTATGGTCTCTCACCAATACATTGATGATATTTTTCTCATATCTTGCTTTCATGCTTGTGCTATGTCATGTAAATTATTCATGCACACTATTTGCACCAATGACATGCTTGCCATGATTCCTCCTAGTATGTTGCATCTTTGTGCTACTAGATTGCTTGACTTGATCGCTATGATCGCTTGCTATGTTGCATCACCCATGTTCCACTATTACACGCTTTCTTGGGTTGATGACAAATATGTTCATGCCTCTCACGTGATATATCTTGATCATTGTCTCTTGTGTACATTAGTTGCCTCTTTCATATCCACTTGTACTGAGTGCAACCATACTATGCTTATTGATCTTGGAGACTTTGACACCTTACTTGTGATGCATGCTTGTTTGATTGAGCCTATTGCATTTGGTTGTTCTTGCATCATATGCCTCCATACTATGAAATGCTCCCTTATACTTTCTTATGATGAGCATGATGCATACACTTGTTGGGTATCTTACCACTCGAATGATAGGTTTTTCATTTCCGCTAACCTCATTTGTTTTTCCAAGTGTTTATCATGTTCTTTCATTTTGGAGGATTCACAAGGCGGTGCCGTTATGCGACATATTGGTTATGTGAAGGCATACATGATGTACAACTCTAACATCTTCGGGAACTCTCTTGAGGTGAACCCCTTCTCTTTGAGCCATCCTCAAATATGCATATTGGATGGGTCACTCTTTCATTGTTGTTTCCTTCTTGTTGTCCACATGATACATCTCGCGAACGGAGGAGCGACATTGGAGATTGGCTCCATGGACCTTCACATTGAGGAGCGCTCGCACTTATTGGATGCACCTTCGGAACTCCATTCATGCCATGACATCGAGAATTGGTATACCACCACCTCCATATTTGTTGTTTGTGATCATACATGCCATGCTCGATGGACATATCATATTCACCACAAGTTTGCACCCTATGCATGGATTGACTCACATTGTGATTGCCTTGTTGCATCTTACATTCCAATGTCATCCATGATATATGAGCTTGTGCACTTCCTTAGCAAACTTGTTGTGATCTTCCTTGATGTCATATTCATACATCATATTGCCCATCATAAATTGCATGTCAACATAATCACATTGAGCAACAATTACCATGTTCATGCTCTTAATAAACCATCCCATTATGACATCATTTTGCACCATGGTAGAATTTATCGCTTTGTGCACCATGCTAATTATCCCATGAATGCTTTGCATATCATTCTATATCATCTTGATAAGCTTCATGCGCTTTGTCACGCACTATCCCTTTGCACGGACTCACGCTTAATTGATGGACATTTTGTGTAAGCTAACCATTGTATTTCCGAGTGTCGCTTGTGTTTGCTCATTTTGCATGTACCACATACCGGAGACACCTTGGAGTACTTGGATTGCGTCATGCCTTCAACTCCGTCCAACTACAAGTCCGTCCACGACAACCGTTTCCATGTTGATGAGGATCACGATCCGAGGTCGGATCTTTCCCAAGGGGGGGGGAGATTATGCGGAGCATCCCAGGTTCATCCCCATATACACTCCGACTACTCTCCAAGCCCCAAGAGGACATATGACGATACCTCGACCATACGTCATTGAACACAAGGTGAACTCCCTCCTCTTTGAACCGTCACTTTCCACACATGAGACATGGCTACTACCTCATGTATGGACCTTGCATACACTCAGGTACAACCGAGACGACCATGGTGGATCCAAGGACCGAGGGCAAGCACGGAAGAGGAGAAGGAAGAAGAAGCAGGGACAAGCTTATGGAAAGCCCGGACCTTCCGGCCTGCCCGGAACATCCGGCCCCCAGACCTTCCGGCCTGCCCGGAACCTCCGTCCCCTGGAGTCCAGACCAGCCCCGAGCGCGCAAACTCTCTGGTTAGCCCGGAACTTTCGGAGCCCGGAACTTCCGGCCCCGCCCGGAACTTCCGGTCTGTCTGCGCACAGTGTATTGGGCCGAGCCCATGTACCCCTTCGCCCTCACTTACCCCTTTGTGGGCTAGCACTATATATACTCCCCCACCTCCTCCTAGTTAGAATTAGCAATGGTTTAGCTCATATTTTGTGTGAGAGCCTTGCTCATCCACTTGGTTACTTCTCCTCGGAGCTCACGACCTCTTTGGAGAAGATCCCCCAAGCGGATTGAAGACCCCTTTACGGGAAGATCCCTCGTGGATTCAAGACCTTCGTACGGAGAAGAGAGGTTCCTTTGTATCCTTACCTTTGTTGACTTTGGATCTCGTGTATCTCTTTGTGTTCGGTGATCTAGCAATCGTGTGATTGATTCTATGTCGGTTTCATGGTTCCTCTCGTTTTCCCCGTGTTTCCCCTTTGGGCTTCCGCGTGTTCTTCGTGATTCCCCGTAGGATCCACTCCAAATGTGAAATATCATCCACATAGGGTTCCGCCCTACATCATTTCCCCACACATACGGAATCTAGAAATTGTCTATACTTATGTATTTCTAAATTACATGGGCCTGGCTCAATAATAAGGAGATGCAACACCTAGAATAGCCTCTGGACGAAATTTATGAAGTGGCATCTTGTATATTTCGTCCAAGGCTTCATGCGGCTTCAAAGTCCTGAGTTCATCACTTGTAACTCTGTTCTTGTTCCCCTTGTGCATGCCATCATCTCCATGCTTGGTCCTGCTCCAGTGTTCTTCCCTCTTATCCATGTCAGGCCCTTCATTTGTGAGCAAAACAAATGTATCCAATTTAGGCAGCATCATATTCTCATGAACATTACCAAGAAACGAAAGTACCTAATAATTTAATTGGCGTGCGCGAGCTCTAGTAATTGGTCCAGTATATGTAGCAGTAAGGGTTGTGGGTGTAACAATGGTATTGATGTCCTCATCATCCTCCCCTTCTTGAAATGAAGTCGTCCTCGACTGAACTCATCTTCCTCACCCAAATAAGGCTTCAAATCTACAATGTTAAAAGTGGGACTAACCCCAAAATCTGTAGGGAGCACAAGTTTATATGGATTATCATTTATTTTCTCCAACACCTTAAAAGGACCATCAGCACGTGGCATTAGCTTTGCTTTGCACAAATCAAGAAATCTATCCTTGCACAAATGTAACCAAACAGAATCTCCATGTTCAAACACAACATGTTTTATACCCTTATCTCCATCAAGTTTATATTATACGCTTAATGTTTTCCTTAGTTAACTCATGCATTTTTAAGATCAGTTCAACACATTGTTTAGCATCAAAATTAACCTTCTCCAAAGATGGAAGGGGCAACAAATCAATAGGTGCACGAGATAGGAAACCATACACAATTTAAAAAGGGCACATCTTAGTAGTAGAATGCAATGAACGATTATAAGCAAATTCAATATGAGGCAAACATTCATCCCACATTTTCTTATTATTCTTCAAAACAGCCCTAAGCATAGTAGACAATGTTCTATGGACTACTTCAGTTTGTCCATCAGTTTAGGTGTGACAAGTAGTACTAAAAAGCAGCTTAGTCCCCAACTTAGCCCATAAACATTTCCAGAACTGGCTAAGAAATTTAGTATCACAATCTGAAACAATAGTATTTGGCACACCATGCAAACGAATAATTTCACGAAAGAACAAATCAGCAACATTAACAGCATCAACGCCTTTATGACATGATATAAAGTGTGCCATTTTTGAGAATCTATCCACGACAACAAATATGCTATCCCTCCCCTTCTTTGTTCGAGGTGAACCTAAAACAAAGTTCATAGATATATCCTCCCAAGGAACACTAGGTACAGGAAAAGGCATATATAAAGGATGAGGATTGAGTCGTGACTTAGCTTTTTGACATGTAGTGGAGCGAGCAAAAAAACTCTCAACATCCCGTCTCATCTTTGGCCAAAAGAAATGTGTAGCAAGTACGTCCTCCGTCTTCTTCATGCCAAAGTGTCCCATTAATCGTGCTCCATGTGCCTCCTGCAACAACAAAAGACGAACAAAGCTAGCTGGAATAAATGGTTCGTTAGCACGGAACACAAATCCATCATTAACGACGAATTTGTTCCACATTCTCCCTTCTTTAAAATTCTGCATTACATCTTTAAAATCAGCATCATGCACATATAGATCTTTGATGGCCTCCAAACCAAATATTTTGAAGTCAAGTTGTGAAAGCATAGTATAGCGACGAGACAATGCATCATCAATAACATTTTCTTTACCCTTCTTGTGTTTAATGACATAAGGGAAAGTCTCAATGAATTCAACCCATTTAGCATGTCTATGATTCAGTTTAGCTTGACTTTTAATACGTTTCAGAGATTCATGATCAGAATGTATAACAAATTCTTTGGGCCATAAATAATGTTGCCATGTTTCTAAAGTCCGAACAAGAGCATATGATTATTTATCATAAGTAGAATAATTCATACTAGGCCCACTCATTTTTTTTAGAAAAGTATGCAACAGGTTTGCCATCTTGTAATAACACACCTCCTAATCCAATTCCACTAGCATCACATTCAAGCTCAAAAGTCTTATTAAAATCAGGAAGTTGGAGTAAAGGAGCATGTTTCAACTTATCTTTCAATAGCGTGAAGGCTTCTTCTTGTGTGGTACCTCAAACAGAAGGCACATCTTTCTTTGTAAGCTCATTGAGAGGTGCAGCAATGGTGCTGAAATCTCTCACAAAATGCCTATAGAATCCAGCGAGCCCAAGAAAACTCCACACTTGTGTGACCATTTTGGGTAGCAGCCAACTCTCAATAGCTTCAATCTTGGCTTTATCAACTTCAATTCCCTGTGGAGTAACAACATAGCCAAGAAAAGATACTCGATCGGTGCAAAAGGTGCACTTCCCAAGGTTACCAAACAAACGTGCATCACGTAAAGCAATAAAAACATCACGTAAATGTTCCAAATGTTCCTCCAAAGATCTGCGATAAATCAGTATATCATAAAAATAGACTACCACAAATCGTCGAATGAAAGCACGTAAAACTTTGTTCATTAATCTCATGAAAGTACTAGGTGCATTTGTTAACCCAAAAGGCATGACTAACCACTCATATAATCCAAACTTAGTTTTAAATGTTGTTTTCCATTCATCCGCCAATTTCATACGAATTTGATGGTATCCACTACGCAAATCAACTTAGGAGAATATTGTAGAGCCACTCAATTCATGAAGCATATCATCTAGCCTAGGAATAGGATGACGATAACAAATAGTAATATTATTAATGACTCTAAAATCAACACATATACGCAATGTAATTCCTTTTTGGCACTAGAATAATAGGAACAACACAAGGGCTAAGGGATTCGCGTATATAACCTTTGTCGAGAAGGACCTGTACTTGACGCATAATCTCCTTCATCTCCTCTGGATTGGTACGGTATGGCGCATGGTTTGGCAGTGAAGCACCGGGAATTAAGTCAATCTGATGCTCAATCCCTCGAATAGGCAGTAATCCCGCTGGCACGTCTTGTGGAAAGGTGTCAGCGAACTCCTGCAAAATGTTAGTGACAGAAGGAGGCAAACAGGAAGGTATGTCCTTGAATGAAAATAATGCCTCTTTGCACACAAACGCATAGCAAACAACTTAGCTGAAATCTAGCTCATCAATATCAGATTTGGTGGCAAATAAACATGCACTTTTCAATTTAATTTCAGAAGCAACACTAGATGGTTTATTATTAGGCTTCGTTTGTTGCTCAAAATCTTTTGCCACAATCTGATCTTCACTCTTATTTTTCTCTTGTTTTGCTTTATTAGCTCTATTAATATCATCTCAGACATAGGAAGCAAAGTAATATGTTTATCCTTATGAACAAGAGTATACTGATTGTTTCTACCATGGTGTACATTATTTTTATCAAACTTGCATGGTCTACCAAGTAATATGGAACATGCTTGCATGGGTACCACATCATAATAAACATAATCAACATATGTAGAGATACTAAAATGCACACGAACAGCACGCGTTACCTTAACCTTGCCGCTGTTATTGAACCATTGGATATAGTAAGGATGTGCATGTGGTCTTATGGTGAGAGATAACTTCTCCACCATCTTCATGCTTGCCAAGTTGTTGCAGCTCCCTCCATCAATGATGACGGGGACAGAATGTTCGTTCACAACTCCCTTTGTATGGAACAAATTATGCCTCTGATTTTGCTCAGCTTGTGTGACCTGCACACACAAAACACGTTGAGCAACTAAACATTCATACATGTCAGCATCTTCAAAAGCCATGTATTGCGTCTCATGTTCAGAATCATCTCCACCATGTTCTTCACGTGTAATAAGAGCCAAAGTCTCCGCATCGTAGTCACTAGTGGACTCATACCCACCATCCTCAGTAGCAATCATCACACGATGAGATTTGCAATCTCTCGTAAAATGACCTCTTCCCTTACAACAACGACAAATAATATCACTTGTGTGCCCTGTTGATGCCATGGAAGAAGAAGAGCTCTGTGCAGGCCCGGCAGGTGCGCTGTTGGCATATAGTGGTGGTTGTGCCTGCTTCCTTTTATCACGGCTGGAGGTGGCACCAGATGGAGGTGCTGGTGCAGTGGAAGTAGAAGAGCACGTGGTGTCCATGATGAAGGTCGACCTGCGAAAAAGTAAGTTCGCGCCAATGCTTGTCGATCCTGCACTTCATGTTCAGCTTTACAAGCAAGATGGAATAAATGAGTGATATTAGTATACTCCTTATACTCTAGAATGGTCTGAATCTCTCTATTTAATCCACCCATAAAACGTGCAAGCATAGCTTCATTCTCCTCAACAATACCACATCTAATCATGCTAGTTTCTAATTCCTGATAATATTCTTCTACAGAATTTTTCCCTTGTCTCGAACGCTGCAGTTTTTGAAGTAATTTATGTTGATAATATGGTGGAACCCAACGAGTATGCATAGCAGTTTTCAAAGAGGCCCAAGTAGGTGGAATAGGATATAATCTACAATGTTCAGACCACCATACACATGCAAAACTAGTGAAAGCACAAACAGCAGCAGTAACCCGTCTCTCCTCGGGATATTGTAAACATGTAAAACGTTGTTTAGTTTCTAAAGCCCAAGTAAGATATACATCAGGAATGTATCTGCTCTCAAACAGTGGAATATTCAATTTCAGTTCAGGAATATGGTCATGATCTCGTACCTGAGATGGTGGTGCAGGCCTACCATTGCGAATATATACCTGAGGTCGACCTGCTGGTGGTGGTGCTGGTGGCTGCACATAGTTCTGATTTTGATCAACCTCATCCTCATAATAGTCCTCCACCTCTGCAGTAGCAGCAGGAGCTATAGAAGCATCAACAGAAGTAGCAGCGGCACCAGAATTTTGTCCTGGCTCAAGAGGAATATGCTATGCTCGCCCTACTGTATCGCGGTGTGAAGCTAGTGGTGGGAGACGTTTGAGTAATTCATGGAACTTGGCGTCCAACTTGGTGTCAATTGTCTTCTCAATGGCATCCATCTTCTCCATTGCCTTTCCAAAGCTGGCCATCACGTCTTCCACCTGTTGACCCAACATTTGATGAAACTTATCATGAAGCTCCTTGTTCGTCATGTTCTCCCAGTCAATCTCATCGTTTTGTGGTCCTGTCATAGTTATCCGCAATAGAAACAGACAAGAATATGATCCCATAGACTACTGGAAAGTGGTGGTGGTGGGGTGTCACAAATCTGTCAAGCAAATCTCAAATTCTTACCAGTTCTTACCCAGCAGGAGATGGTGATCAGCAATCATTGTAGTCAAAACTATCAAAGCTTGGATAGAGCGATTACCAGGGAGAGTCAAACGCGTGACGTAGATGTATGTGGAGCTGGGAAGGCTTATAATATGGTAGCAAAAAGGGTCAGCAATAATCAATTCAAAGATGCAAAGTTGAATAAATGCTCAACGATGGTACTGTGCTGGTCCTAGGCTAGACCATGTTAGAGATGCGAGCCTAGAACACTAACAAAATCACGACGCTACACGTAAACAAGGGAGGAGCACACTCTGAATTGTTTTCTCCTTTTCACTTTTTTGCACTTTTTTTCCTGTTTTTTAACCTGGAACTATTTTTCTACTGCGGGTAACACGGAAGTTGAGGAATCTGTCTTATTCACGACTCTTAGTATCATGTGATCTGGAAAACGGAAACAAGGGAACAAATATTGTACTCGGACTAGGACTGATGGCGGAGATGTAACTGGTGGAAACTCAGACTAGTGGCGGATATATGTAGGGCGGTGGAACACAGATTGGTGGCGAAACTATGATGGAGGTGGATATGTTGTATATGGCAGTGGTGATGACGATGGTGGTATATGACAGTGATGATAACGATGGTGGTATATGGCAGCGGTAACAACAGTGGTGTTATATGGTAGCGGTGATGACGATGGTGGTATATGGCAGCAGTGATGACGATGGTGCAGCGGCGGCATGACAACTTGTGAACAGAACTCGAAATTCTAAAGGACTAGACACTAAGACCAGCGACTAGATATGATGATGTAACCGCAAATTCAACAATGCAAAACCCTAAAAAGATTATGCAAAGGCTCAGATTGGTTTGGATATGATGAACTAACCCTAATGTTTTTTGGCTTTTTCATGGACTATAGGTATGAAGAACACCAAATCGATAGTTATCATCTCATCGAAAGATCGGGACACCTCCGCCTCTATCAAGTGGTATCAATTTTCAGGTTGCTTGGTGAGAATTTCCAGTTATCCCTAGAATCGATTTATTTTCTTACCTATTGTCCAAGAAAAAGCCACAAAAAAAGTTAGATCTATTCCTCCTTTGTCCTAGCCAGTCCGAGCCTTTGCAATTTTCTCATTGTTTACATTATTGAATTAACGGTTGCATCGCCGTGTCGAGTTGCAGGTTTTAGTGTCTAGTTCCTTTAGAGTTTCAAGTTCTGTTCACATTAGTCACGCCGCCGCTGCATCATTATCCCTTCCGCTGTCCACCATCCCATCCATCAATTTCCACCACGCGCTACACACTGTTCATTGTTATAATCATAGTTGAGGTCCTTGACATTTTCACCTAATCCAATCTGCATCTTATCTAGTTTGTCTTGGAAAGAGGAAGAAAAAAAAGATAGAGAAAAAAAGAGGGAAAGAAGAAAAGAAAAAAAAGAGAAAGAAAAAGGAAAAAGTGCGAGAAGAAAAAGAGAGAAGAAAAAAATCGGATCTCTCCAGAATCAATCTCCTACCTGAATTCGGATTGGAATCTGTTTTGCGCACTGTTCACTAAAACAGGTGTATCTTCCTTATACGAAGTCCGTTTTGCCTCTGTGAGTACTCAAATTAAAGCTAGCGATGAGCCGTATATAAATAGTTGCATAAGCATGTTTAATATTTGACACCTCAAAATCAGCTTCTAAATAGGTCTTTTTGCCCTCCGAAATTCGTGAAGACAGCTTGTTCCGGTTTTTCAGGTCAGTTTTAGAATTTTTTGACTCCTCATATCAACTCGGAATTGAATCATTCTTTTTGCGTTTGAAAGCTTGAGTTAGTGCCATTATTGAGAACAATTATCAGAAAATTGGCACTGAATTTTCCGGAGGAATGTTGAAGAGAAATTGTTGGTATATCCTGCTTGGCAGTTGTTTCACATCATTATTTTTACTTCTATTGTGATCTTCACTTTTATCTTGTTGTCCAGAGCTACTTCATATCCTTTATTGATGCTATTTGTGCTACGACATGACCTCATTAGAGTTCTAGGCTCGCGTCTCTAGTCTGGTCTGGCCTAGGACCAACACAGTACCGTCGTTGAGCCTGTATTCAACATTGCATCTCTGAATTGATTATTGCTAATCTTTTGCTACAAAATATTTAATCCTTCCAAGCTCGACATATTTCTACATCGTGTATATGTACGTTCCCTTGGCAATCTCTTTACTCAATCTTCGGAGTTATTTGACACGCTTGTTGTGTGTCACCACCTGCTGCATGGTAAGAACTTGTAAGATATTGATATTTTCTCTATAATGTGAGCGTTTTACCACCACATCCTAGTAGTTCATAGGAACATTATTCTCGGATTTTGTTTCTTGTTTTATACTAACTATGGCAGGATCCGGAGTTGTTAGTTCTTGGGCTTCATCAATCGTGGGAGATTTCTCATCACCTAAGAAAATACAACAACCGTCACAAGAGGAGCAACAACATTAGAATGCACATAATCAGGTTAATGTTTCCATGTCACTGTTGACTGGTCGTTTTAGGCCTGATTTATATATTGAATGTGAATACGAAATAAATACTATATTTGCTTCCCACACTTTTGATGAGCATGAAAATTTTTAAGCTGCGGTTAATACTTTCAGTAGCTTTGCTTTAGTTTGGTGGAGTGAATATTGTCGCTTAAACCCTGATTGTATACCTACTACTTGGGATGGTTTAAAACATGTCATGAGAGATAGATTCGTCGATGTTTATTATACTCATGGCATGATTAAAAAACTAGAACATTTAAAACAAGGTAGTGACACTGTAACAAAATATTATGATGATTTAGAAACTACCTTGTTGCACACATTTTTAGAAGAAAGTGAAGAAGATTTTATGGATAAATTTTTGGGAGGATTAAAGCATGATATTCAGAAGATACTAATTCATGAAGAGTGTTATCCTCTAGACCATTTGTTTCGTATTGCTTGCAAAGCATAACAGGAAATAAAACGACGTGTTGCCCACAAGGAGAACAAGTGCACGGTGCACATTCCAACTATTTATACAGATGTTTCTTCAACTACTAGTCATACTATGACAACCACATCCGTTGTTGCGATGACTACGTCATCTCCACCATGTGACACATCACCATCGAGAGTGCCTGCATTATCTGAGCTGATCATCAGAGGTAATGACAAAGGTACATATTTTCCACTTTCACATGAGAATGATGCATGCCTAGTTAACTTGAATACATCATGTGTTGAGTTACCTTAAGCACACCACCTAATTTAGAGAATCGTGTTGCTGTCATGAATGTGTCATGTGATCAAACAACTGAAATACCAACAATTTTAAGTGCAACTATTAAATTAATTGTTGATGCAAAAGAACCAATGTTTAATCATTTTGATATGACCCCTAATCTTGGTGATGATTCTGTGTCAAATTACTTATTTAATGTTTGCTTATTTAAGCATGTTGTAGCATGTCAATTTGATTCAAGTAAGGTTTCTTCACCAATGTTGGGATGGTTTAATGATGAACATTCTCAATCCTTTGATATGAATAAGAGCTTCACTTATATGTGCAAATTGAGTTGCAATATTTTCATTCCTTCTAATACTTGTGATAATATTTTGTCTTTACATTTTATGAACTATGAAAGTTACTCATGTATACATGTGTCATATGTGCAAAAATAAAGGGAAGTAAAAATGGATGACATATACATATACAACATGTACACCTTGCCTCTTTTGTTAGCCACATTTCAGATTAATCAACACCGAGAACGGCTTTGTTTTCAAGAAGAGGAGGATTATGAGGACATGACTACCTTGGATATGACCAAACATATTGCATACATGTATATTTGTAAGGTGATTTCTAATGCAAACTATGCAATAATTTATTTTATGTCATCTAGGTCAAAAATACTTCACAAACTTTTGTGCCATGTCTAATTGTAGGTGTATGGGACATTTGTACAATCCACATATGAAGATAAGGGAGAAAGAGATGTTTACTTGATGTTCAAAAAGTTCTCTCACATCAAGAGAAGATAGAGTCCAAGTCTCTCACGTTCTGGACTCAGATTCGGACTGCACAAACATACCTGACTCAAAACGTCAATAACTTATTCATCGAGACTCTGAATTCGGTGATTCTTTTTTTTGTTGGAAGATAGATTTCGTGCATTTTCAACCAAATTGGATTCACCTTCAAATGCGTCCGGAGCGTTGAGTTATGGACGAAACAGATGTTGCAGCAGAATCCGAGTCAAACTACAAGTCCAAAGGTGTTACGTCACCTCCACTTGGGCCCATTGGCCTTGTACAACCTAGGGTTAGTTTTAGGCTACCTTGGGATGTCCTCCCACCTCCTTGGCTGGCACCCCATGCTCTTATATAATTACATCCATCTAGTAGCTTTTTCCTTGGGATTTGTTTAGTTAAAAGTTAGCCATTGCAACTACGTGTACTTCGTTTGTGTCCAACAACCAGACGAAGACCGCTTACGGAGCCCCATCTTTATCAATACTCCATATATACTCACAATATTCAGATTGTTTTTATCATATTCTTGCTAGTACTTCGATTGCTTGTAGGAATAAACCATCATGGTCAGGTTGATTGTACTCCGGCGTGGTCAATAACCTCTCGGAGTTGGTTTAGCGATTGCTTAGGCACAACGTCGTGCATGTTTGTAGTCGGATCGTCAAAGTCATCTTCACCAAATCGATAGTTATCATCTCATCGAAAGATCGGGACACCTCCACCTCTGTCATAGAGTGTGCCATTACTCCGCCTCCACGAGCCTCTTGCAAAAGTGATGAGGACACCAATACCATTGTTACACCCACATCCCCTGCTGCTATACATACTGGACCAATTACTAGAGCTCGCGCACGCCAATCAAATTACTAGGTACTTTCGTTTGTTGGTAATGATTCTAATGTTCATGAGAATATGATGCTGCCTAAATTGGATACATTTGTTTTGCTTACAAATGAAGGGCCTAACTTGGAGAAGGATGAACATTGGAGCAAGAACAAGCATGGAGATGAATGCATGCGCAAGGGGAACAAGAAGGTCTTACAAGTGATGATTTCAGGACGTTGAAGCCACCATAATGAGTGCATGAAGAGAAAGTTGTCTTCACATCATTATCTTTGTTGAAGAGAAAGTTGTTGGTATATCCTGCTTGGCAGTTGTTTCACATCATTATCTGTACTTCTATTGTGATCTTCACTTTTATCTTATTGTCCAGAGCTACTTCATATACTTTATTGATGCTAGTTGTGCTATGTCATGACCTCATTAGTGTCTAGGCTCGTGTCTCTAGTCTGGTCTAGCCTAGGACCAACACAGTACCGTTGTTGAGCGTTTGTTCAACATTGCACTACAAAAAAAATACACTTCCATGATGATACATGTTTGTCACAGTAGGTCGCGTTTTCTGTCATGCATGTACATCCATGACGATTTTTGAGAGAATCAAGATAGTCATACCTGTGTTGTCCTAGAAGTGTTCCATGACATTACCAAAATTACCATCACAGAAGTGTCCACTACCATGATGATAAATCGCGCGTCCCAGAAGTGCTTTCGTCAACGGTGATCGACACGTGGCATCCATCGTAACGGAACGCCATTAAGCTATCGGGTCGGGTTTTGGATCTGATAACCCGTTAACAGCCCCGACCAATGGGTATTTTCCACGTGTAAAATCATCATTGGCTGGAGGAAACACGTGCCGGCTCATCGTTGGGACAAATGTCATCCACTCATTGGACAAAAGGCGCCTATGATATGTCGACACGTGGCACGGCCCAACAGAGGCCCATTCCTGTGAAAAGGCCGGCCTGTTTGACTTGGTCAAAAGGTGGCGGGCCGGGCCATGGAGATCCTGTTAACGGCTTGTTCGCATATAGCCCATTTACAGCCCGCTAACCCAAGGCCCGTTACGCCCTATCCGAATTAGGCCCAGTAGTGTCATCTGGGCCATCCAATATGATTCCAGCCCGTTTTCACTTATGGCCCATGTATGGCCCATATGAGGCCCATATGAGGCCCTTTGTAACTCTTGGCCAATTAACGGCCCGTGGTGAAACTGGCCCGTAATGAACATTGTATCACTTTACACCCATTAACGGCCCGTGGTGAAACTGGCCCGTAATGAATAGTGTATCACTTTATACCCACTAATGGCCCGTTATTCCATTGGGCCGTTTCCAACTCATGTTATCTTTCGGCCTTCTCAGAGCCCATTTATTCTTGGGCTCATTTCCAGCATTCGTTTACATACAGCCCGTTACTGTCATTTTCTGCTTGTGGGCCAAATTCAGCCTGTGGTTACAGTCGGCCCGTTTATGGTCCATTAATACGTTGGGCCATTTTCATAGCGTCATCAAATACAGCCTATTAACGATGGCCCATTATGGTTGGCCCATGAACGGACGATTCCAACTCCAGCCAGTTTACGGCCATAATGCCGTCTGTTTGGCCCATGTTTGGCCAATCGATCATACGGCCCGTATAAGGCCCATTGATGATACGATCCATAGAAGGCCCATTGTTTCTACGGCCCGTAGAAGGCCCATTGTTTCTACAACCCATAGAAGGCCCACTATGTCTACGTCCCGTAGAAGTCTCACTGTTTCTATGACCCGTAGGAGGCCCAGTGTCACTATAGTAAATATTAGCCCATGGTTATTGTGGCCTAGTTCTAAAAAATAGGTTATTGCAGCCACTAGCAAACCGCGGAAAAAGAACTGCACTGACTACAAGCAAACAAATAAATAAGACAACAAGGAAATAAATAAGCAAGAAACTTATGCTAGGCTATCACGGCTATTACACATATTACATCCACTGGGCATCAAAGTTCGCCACCAGTGCAAATATAGGGAACAAAGTAGCATATAAACGCCGCAGCAGAACAAGTCCAGAACTGAAACCACTTGAGAAGAGTTCAAGAGACAATATCCTGGGTACCCATAATGCTAGCAAGATGCTTAGCAAGCTTATTAACTTTCTCTTGTTTGACGCTTAAATCCTCCAGCGCTTGCTGTTGCGCAAGAAAGTACGCATCTGAATTCTGCAGGGACTTCCTCAGTCCTTCGGCTTCTTGCCGCAGCACAGCTGACTGATGCCTTTTAGCTTGTAGCCGATACTAAAGAAGCCGAAGTGATTCAGGCAGCGAGTTCGAGGAGCTTGTGCCAGCGGTACTGGCCAGTAACTCAAACACTACATCAACGCAGGACTGTGGGGTTTTCTCACTGTCTACAAGATTGTTTTTATCATCTTTCTTGGAGACCAACAGGGTTATCTCACTATCTTGAACCTTATCTACATTACTTTCTCTACCATTGCATAGTGGGCGCTCTTCTCCAATATTCTGTTTGCATACTACAAGAGAAACAAGTAGACACATCACATGTTTAGCTTGTAGTATACGAAACTCATTTTGGTCAACCGGTTCAGTAGTAAGGTGGACAGGATAACAGCATGAAACAAACATATATCTATGTACTATGGTCACTGTATTGTCCATATCATTCTAGTTTATGTTCCCTAATCAAGATAGAGACATAGTTCAACTCATATATTTTTAAGACACAGCAGCATAGACAGAATATAAGTGTGAGAAACTACACAACATTGGCAGCACTTGTAATGTGCATCACATGAGAACATAACTGTTTATACAACTTAAACTGAAATCAACATAGAGCAAGAAGTTAGAACAACAATCCAGTTAAAGAAATAGGTTTAAAAAATACCTGTTACGCCATTGGAGTTTCAATTGGATCCTTCTAATTCAAAAGTAGTTGGTATGAGTAAATACAGTGATGCAACAACATAGGAGTATGGACCATAGCTACGGAATCTGACCTGAGAACAATTGCTCTTCTGCTTTAAACATGGAGTTTGGGTTAGCTGTGGTGGTCTTCATGCTTTTGGCACTTCGGTAGCTTTACAAACTGCTTGTGTGGGGGTACTTTGTGGTGGACATGGTGCTTTGTCAATTAGAAGTGGGTTACTATCCGCTGGGGTTGCGGTTAGATGGGTTGTAGCTAGTTCTCTGCCCATCAGTGTAAGTGTGCAATCTGGAAGAGTCTCGATTATGTGTGGTGGGGCTAGTTTGTGGGCCAGTAATGGTTCTATCTGCATCGACGGGTAGCAGTGTCTTTTGTGAAGAACGGGTTTTTCTCCCTTAGCTACTGCCATCACCCCCTCCAATTCAAATGGCTGATAAACAAGAAAAGAAATTGAACGTACAGACATTGTATGATAGACAGATGTGGTAATTCAAATATATGTTGTCTAACCAAATAGGACAGCATGACACAATTTCACATATATGATGCCTAACTAAACATGATAGCATGACACAGTTTCAGATATATGATGGATAACTTAACAGGATATAATGGCATAATTCAACATATGATGAGTACCTAAACAGGATGACATGACAAAACTATATGATGTCTTTCTAAAATAGGTTGGGATGAAATAATTCACATACATGTTGTCTAAGTATACATGATGGAATGATATAATTGACATAATTGATTCATATACTAAGCAGCTGGCACTCGCGTGTATGATCTCTAAACTAAGCAGATGGAATTCAATATGTGCATATGATGTCTAAACTAAGCAATGCAAGACACCATATGCATCATATGAGAAATATAAACATTGCTCCTTAGAGCATACACCTCAGGTGGGATATAGGACTGGTCATCTGTCTCTGAATCCTCCTCTGAGGAGCTCCCTGTAACCATCGAGATATATGCTTGAACAGGTACCATTGCCTGCTCCAAAGACCTTGTTTTCACTCCAGATTTTTCCATAACCGGCTCAAATGGCTGATACACATGAAGAGTAGTTCAATATACACAGATTGTCGACAAATGGATTACGTAATGAAAAAAAAGATGGCATGAGATAATTCACATATATGATGCCTGGCTCCATGGCGGTGCATAATTCACATATATGATAACTGGCTGAAAAACATGGCATTGCAGAATTCACATATCTGATATAGAAAGCAAACAGGAGGCATTCACACAAAGCATGTCTAATCTAAGCAGATGGCATGGCAATGCAAGACACCATATGCATGATATGAGCAATATAACCCAGCCAAGTTAGAGCATGCACCTCGGGGGGGGGGGATACGACTGGTCATCTGTCTCTGAATCCTCCTCTGAGGAGCTATCTGTAACCAGCAAGAAATCTGCATCGACAGGTAGCACTGACTGCTCAGAAGACCTTGTTTTCACTCCAGATTTTCCCATGACCGACTCAAATGGCTGATGCACAGGAAGAGTAGATGAATGTATAAACATTGTTGACAAATGGAATACATTATGGAAAAAATATGGCACGATACAATTCACATATACGATGACTGGCTAAACAGGATGGCATTGCATGATTCACGTATATGATGCCTGGCTAAAGAAGATGGCATTGCATAATTCCCATATACTCCCTCCATTCCTAAATATTTGTCTTTTTAGAGATTTCAAATGGACTACCACATACGGATGTATATAGACATATTTTAGAGTGTAGATTCACTCATTTTGTTCCGTATGTAGTCACTTGTTGAAATCTCTAAAAAGACAAATATTTAGGAATGGTGGGAGTATGATATAGAAACCAAATAGGTGGCATTCACACAAAGCAAATCTAAACTAAGCTGATGACATATAAGATGTATAATGTAAGCAATGCAAGGCGCCATATGCATGATATGACCAACATCAGCATGCCAGGTTAGAGCAAACACCTCAGGTGGTAAACAGGCGTGGTCGGCTCCTTCTAAATCTCCATCTGAACAGTTATCTTCCTCTGGAATACAATCTGGAAATGCAGGAGGGGGGGCACTTCGCCCACCATGGAGCGGCGTCTGCATGACATTATATTCCCACGCAACGGTCTTCTCTTTTCTCTACATGTTCAGTACGATTGTGTACAATATCTGACATGCATAATAAAAAAATAGTTAGATTTTGTAAGGCCTAAGGGGTGCATGCAAAAATCAAGACTGATGGTAGCAAACGAGTGGATGGATCCAAAACTAATGATAGCAGGTAGATTATAGCTTCAGTTTAAAAAGATAGACAATGGATCATCTTTTGTTTGTTGCCCACCCAACATGAACCACATAGAAGACCCCATATGAACCAGATAGTAGACAAATACTATTCGTTGCTGGCTCAATATGAGACCCATGGGAATTTCAAAACTCAAGTTTGAACGATAAAGTAGCAGGTAATAATAACCGATGTATAACGTAAGCAAACACGAAAGACTGCGACCTCTCTTCTGGAACTGTGTAGTCCTCAGGTTCATCTGCTCAGTCGATGATGGTAATGCAGTTGGCGTGGCTGCCGGCAACGGGGAAGATGATCTGAGGCGGCGAAAGAAAGTCTGCAGGGGGATCTCTGCTGTAGTGAACGCTTCTGTCGATGGTGCACCTCAGGTGGGGTGGATGACGGCACGGCAGGAGCAGGACATAACACACAGAGTTTTCTTTGACGCCTATCTGAAAATGAAGTAAATCTATAAGGGCTCCTTAGAATTGGAGGATTCTGTAAATGCAGGGACAGGAAAAACACAGGAATAGGATAGGAATGCACGTGCAAAACAGAGCATTTGGAAATATAGGATTTCAGTCAACCTTGGTGTTTGGTTGTCATGAATTGGAAGAACACATGAATGGAGAAACGTGGTCAAATGAAAGTCAAACCACATGAAAATGAAAAAATAAGAATCTTATTATGCTAGTAATGCAATTAGTTTTGTTCTTCATGCATATTAATTTGAAAAGGATGTCCAAGTGAATAAAATTCCTATGTTTTTTCTTCGAAAGAGACACCAAAGGAAAAAGTCCTCCAATTTTGCTTTGCTCCACTCCTAACAGATTTGCACGAATAGTAGTTCCATAGCAAAGGATCCCTGAGGGATGGACATGAATGCAGAGTAACAAAGTAATGCAACGAGTGTACAACCTCTTTGGCATTGCCTTGTGGACCTCAGCATCATTGGGTTGGATGTGGAGGATGGTGATGATGCTGGTGTGACTATCGGAGGTGGGGAAGAAGATCTGGGGCCTCTGGAAACGGCACCGAGGGTACTGCTCCACTGTGATGGACGGTTCCATCATTGGAGCAGCTCCGCAAAGGTGTACGGCGACGAGGCTCAAGCAGGACAAGACAAACAATAATTTGAAGTGGGACCCTAATGTCATCTGCAATAGATGATGTAAAATACATCACCAAAAAGTGCTATATTTAAAACACATCAGCCGCGCAATGGCCGCTCCGACAGATGCTGTAAGTACTGTTCACTCTGAACTTAACTGAAGAAAATGAACTTTACAGTCGAAACTGAATTTTACTGTTGAAACTAATTGAACTAGTACCAGAGCATTGCAATAGATGTTTAGGGCGTTCAAGCACTAGTAGCAGAGAAGTAGTGATCTAAATCAGCAGACGCTCGAGCAGGGAACGCACTAGCAGAGAGCAAGTCGTGCAGTAGCACCGCGATCGAGTGCTAAAGTAGCAACTGCTGTAGCTGCCGGAGGTCGTGCAGCAGCAGCAGCACCGCAAGCGAGAGCAAGAGTAGAGAAGCAGCACGAACAAAAGCAAGAGCAGTGCAGCAGCGCGACCGATAGCAAGAACAGAGCCGCAATGCGAGCGAGAGCCGGAGCAGCTGCAACTAGTGCCGTTGTGGAAGTCGCCACCGAGGACGCAACGACATGGGGGAGAGACGTCATGGATGATGTGGCCGGCGACGGTGCCGTCGATGGAGACCCGCCATGTCTTCTCGGTATCGAGCACCAGCAGCCCCGTGAGATCGAATAAAAGATAAAATGCAATGGTGAGTGCAGAACCTCCTTGGTGGCGCCGAGTTGGCCTCGGCTTCAATGGAGGAATTGGTGAGGGTGTTGCGGTTCCGATGGGGCAGGTCAAGATGGCGCTGTGGGGATTGAGGTGGCGCGATAGACGAGGCGAACGTCAGGGCAGCTCCTTGGTGGTGGAGGACGGGGCGGCTGATCCGGCGGGATGACGAGATCGACAACGGATCCTCATCCGGTGCGGTGGATGAGGGACAGCGAGCTGTTGCGGTGGACGACGTAGTCGGGGAAGAGTCTCCGACTGGGCGGCGGTCGGGAGGCTGACGGAGGAGCGTGGGGTTTCGTGGGTTTTGGCAGCCTTGGTGTACAAATGGGGGGGCGAAGGGGGAGGAGGGAGCCAAGCTTAGGGACGCGCTTGTCCGAAATGTAGGGTAAGTTACCAGCGTACCCCCACCGGTTTTGACACCGCGACGTGGAGCTTCATTTCTAGCTGAGGGGTAGAAGGGGGATTTCGCGTGTCTGGGCTGCGGGACCGATTTTGGATGCGGAGGGAGTTCTCGCGCACGTCGAAATTTTGGGATAACAAGGCGCGCTGCGGGTTGAAGAGGCGGGAGTCTCAAAGAAGGTGAGACAAAAGATACTGGAGCTTGAAAATTTCGGGATAACAAGGTGTGGATTCCTTGTTCGGCAGAACAAACTTAACGTGTAAAAAAACAATTCATACAAGACACAAGAGAGTCATGTCCCCTTTTACTATATTGCTATAGATGCCATTGAAAAAACTACAAGAAAAATGTAAAAAAATCGGGAGAACAAGATTACCCTGCACAGTACCAAATCAATTCGCACTTCCCTCAACAACAACAAACAACAAATCAATTCCCACCAAAGAAAGAGTAATGTCCCTTTTTATATGATTACAAATGCCAGGATCTCGAATTTCAATTTTTGAATCCACGTTATGTTGAATTCGAATATATCGTTAGGTGACCTTGCGGTTTATAATTGATGTAGTCATACATTTTGATCTTCCATCATATATGAACATTTTACTCCACCATGTGAACATATATATTGTCGTCTACCATATGGACTAAATTTGAATCAATTTTCCTTATTTGAATACGATTGTTGTCAAGTTATACAATAATTTAAATATTATCTTGATAACAAAAAACATGCATATAGCAGTAATCATATTTCACTATGAACTACATGTACCATACGCTCTCCAATTCAAATATTTGTATCCATTTTATGTTGAATTCAAATCATAGTACATTATTGGTCTAGGTAGCGAGATGTTCGGGATAATCTAAACCCTGTTTTCATATGTATAATTTTTGGCTGAATTGGGACAAGTTTTGGTATAAGCTTCTTGCAAAACCGGAGATTCTCTCAACAAGCCTCGTGGTTCCGAGAGGGAACGTGTCACCTTTGTGTGCGAAACGATATACACTACCTCCCCCTGATTTTCTTTACAGAGGCAACATAGAACTATATGAGTGCCCTGTTAAATTTTGGAATTATTTCGGGTTCATTTGGCCTTTTTATACATTAATTGAGTTTCTGGACTTTTAATGTGCATAATCTAAATATGAATTGCATGCACATGCTCCGGTGCACCAAAGTGGGTTGAAAAATCACATGTGTGTCCTTGGTTGAATTTCTAGGTCCCATGGAAGAAATGAGAATGAAATTCAAACATCTGGGCGTCATGACTCGGCCGAGAACATCGAGAAACTTAGATTTTAAATTCATGTAAATCCAAAACTCGCCTGGAAATCATGAAACTTGGCATGGTGTCATGTCATGGCACTAACATGTTGTGGTAAAAAATTGGGCCGATTTGGAAGCTCGTGGTTCTAAGAGGGAACGTGCCACCTTTGAGTGTGAAACGATATACGCTGCCCCCCCTTGAGTTTCTTAACAAAGGCAACATAGAACTACATGAGTGCCCTGTTAAATTTTGGAATTATTCCGGGTTCGTTTGTCGTTTTTATACATTAATTGAGTTTCTGGTCATTTAATGTGCATAAGTCAAATTTGAACTACAAGCACATGCTCTCGTGCACCAAAGTTGGTTGAAAAATCACATTTGTGTCCTCGGGTGAATTTCTAGGTCCCATGCAAGAAATGAGAATAAAATTAAAACATCTGGGCATCGTGGCTCGGCCGAGAACATTGAGAAACTTGGTTTTAAAATTCTTGTAAATCCAAAACACGTCTGAAAATCATGAAACTTGGCATGGGTGTCATGTCATGGTACTACCATGCTGTGGTAAAAAAATTGGCCGAATAGGAACAGATTTTGGTATAAGCTTCTTGCAAACCGAAGCTTCTCTCAAGAAGGCTCGTGGTTCTGAGAGGGAACGTGCCACCTTTGAGTGCGAAACGATATACGCTGTCCCCCTTGAGTTTATTTACAAAGGCAACATAGAACTACATGAGTGCCCTGTTAAATTTTGGAATTATTCCGGCTTCGTTTGGCCTTATTTACACATTAATTGAGTTTTTGGTCATTTAATGTGCATAATTCAAATTTGAACTACAAGCACATGCTCCCGTGCACCAAAGTTGGTTGAAAAATCACATTTGTGTCCTCGGGTGAATTTCTAGGTCCCATGCAAAAAATGAGAATAAAATTCAAACATCTGGGCATCGTGGCTCGGTCGAGAACATTGAGAAACTTGGTTTTAAAATCATGAAACTTGGCATGGTGTCATGTCATGGTAGTACCATGCCGTGGTAAAAAAAATTGGCCGAATAGGAACAAATTTTGGTATAAGCTTCTTGCAAATCGGAGCTTCTCTCAAGAAGGCTCGTGGTTCTGGGAGGGAACGTGTCACCTTTGTGTGCATAATTCAAATTTGAAATACAAGCACATGTTCCAGTGCACCAAAGTTGGTTAAAAAATCACATGTGTGTCCTCGGGTAAATTTCTAGGTTCCATGCAAGAAATGGGAATGAAATTCAAAATTCTGGGCGTCGTGGCTGGGTTGGAAACATTGAGAAACTTAGTTTTTTAATTCCTGTAAATCCAAAACACGCATGAAAATAATGAAACTTGGCTTGGTGCCATGACATGGCACCAACATGCTGTGGTAATTTTGCAGTCCGATTTGCGAAGGCGCACACATTAACAATCAACAAAGTCATTTTGGAACAAGTGTTGTCACGTTACAATCGGAAACAAAAGTATTATTGAAACCATGGGCATTCTATTTACTAGTACCATTTACGTGCCGCCACGCGTCCCCATTTTTTATTAGCTAGGAGGCGCCGTGCAGGGTAGCTATTTGAGTACGAGAGGCGTGCGATCAGACCCCTGCGCGTGCTTATCATGAGGAGAGCCCTTTGACCTCCATCTGCCGTCCACCTCTCTCCCAAGGTCTCCATTAATGGCGCCCGAGCCTCTGTTTAATGGTGTGGCTATGTCTCACTCGACTGAGATTTAAGAGAGAAAAAAGAAAATATGAAAGCACGGATCTTGATGTAAGATCCGACGGACCTATATAGCATCTACTGCGACTTATAGCAAGACTGATGAATATATAAGGATGACTAATTGTCTTATATATTTAGAAAGATAATTAAAAAAGCCACATACGGCTATGCCCGAAATACACAAGGACAAAAGAAGAAGGAAGACAAGGATCTAGATTGCTAATCTCTACTTTCTTGATGCGTTGCTGTAGGCCGCATGAACTAGTCTCCGTGGCGAGCAGCGATGAGCTCTTTCGCATCCTCAAGATGCTGCTTGAGAACATCCACGGATTCCTCCACCAGCCTTTGGCACTTGTTGCGGAGCATGTCATTCTCGTCCTTAAGTTTATTTACGATGACGCCGGTCCTCTTCAACACGACACTGGTCTCCTCCTGCTGGTCTGCACTTCGGACGATCTTCGCCCTCAGCAGGTCGCGCTCGGCCCGAAGCCTCTCATTGCCCTCCCTTAGTTGCCGGATGCCGCCAGTACCCTGTTCAAACGAGGCTTTCATGTCCTCCTGCGACCTCGACCAGCCGGAGATCTGATCCATCTGGCTATGGACGATCGCATGCATGCGCATGTAACGGTCATCGCCTGCCCGCGAGAAATTTTCCCAGGCCGCCACGGCGCGGCGGGACATCTGTGCTGCATTCGCGGGACGACGGGACATCTCTGCTGCTTCCGCGGCGCGGCCGGACCAGTCTGCTGCATCGACGATGCGGCGGGACCTCCGTGCTGCTTCAGCAGTGTGGCGAGACCTCTGTGCTGCACTTCCATGCGGCGGGACATGTTGGTTGCTCGCGCAGCGAGGAGGGACATCTCTCGTGCTTCCGCTTCCATGCTCGCCTCTCCCTGGTGGCAATCTCTCGACCCAAAACTCACGCTGGCCATGGCAGACGCAAGGGAAGGATGCTGAATGACTTGTTTGTTTTTGTGGATGAGGACTTGAGGAGGAATGTGCATTCATCTTGGCATACTAGTATCTATAACGGAGTCTAATACGCTCCTAAGTGGGAAACCGTTTAGGTTGTGATCGATGTGAATAGGTTTGCAATTCAATATATCATGGTACTAGTATGCTCCTAAGTGGGAAACCGTTTAGGTTGTGATCGGTGTGAATAGGTTTGCAATTCAATATAGCGTGGAGTAATTTGGAATGTGACGAGACGCAAGCTCAAAATTTATTGACGGTTCTAGTTTCGAAGTGTGGCACTATTCCTGGATGGAGTAGTTATTTTTCTACTCCCTCCTTTCCGGTTTCTAGGGCTTATCTCAAAATTTTAGTTTTTCCATTTTATAAGGCTCAATTTGGTTGTTCCCCATCACTTGTTCAGATTCCAAGGTGCATTAAATCATTGCGTGCAAGTATTAAGAGAAAATAGACCAATGCATGTACTTTATGCATGCATGCATTGATAAACATAATTTTTTGAGAAAAACAAGAGCATTAATTAGGTGCTTTTGCAAACTACAAACAATATTCCACCACTCACCATCTTGGTTGGTGAGATGTTTGAATTAAGCCCTATAAACCGGAAAGGAGGGAGTACTGCTGTGTACGTGCAATAACTAGCACCGTCGTATACATATCTTACGGTTAATGGGGCGTTCGACAGGAATAGCCGCGTGGCGAGCTCTAGGCTAGTCTTTTTTTCAGACGCATTAAACCTATCTCTCGGGACTTCTCGCACGCACCATCGTGCCACCCACAAAAACTTGTACTCTGAGTTTAGTACGTTATACAGGAAGAGAAGAGGTGCACGCACGCACTCGTCCTCTCACACACGCGTCTGTTTTTTCTCGAAAAGGAGGATGATGACCCCCGGCCTCTGCATCTGGGAGTCACACACGCATCTGTAGCTACGAATTGTTGTGTTCTCAACCATCCGATTGGCTCTATCATGGATGTACCTATATACTAAAACATTTCTAGATACATCTATATTTTGACAAATGGAAGGCATGTATTGTGGAACGGAGGGAGTGCTTGTCATCAAAATGGATAAAAAGGGACGTATCTAGAACTAAAATACGTCTACATACATCTCCTTTTATCCATTTCGATGACAAGTAGTACTTCTTACCCAAAGGAACTTTATATCCAACACACACAAAATATCCGTTTGACTGTTGGAAATTACTGATCTGATGTCGAAGTAATTGCTGCATCGCCATAAAACCCACCATTTCTTAAGCTAAAGTAGACCGAGGTAATCCCTATATTAGCATATTACTAAGATAAACAGAAGGCACTATAGAAACATTTAGGACGTGAGCTTGTCAATCTGAATGTGGAGGGACACCATCTTGGCCCCGACCAGCAGCTTGAGCGGAACTGTGAAGAAGGTCAGCTCATGCACGTCGATGTCGCCGGGATCCTTGCTGCTTGTCACCTCCATTTCCCCCTTGATGGCGTCGTTCATGCCTTTGGGCTCCCCCGGCGGGCCGTTCGCCCATAGCTTGGCCACGTAGTGCGGCAGTGGGGACGCCCCCGCTCTGATGCACACGACCAACACGGCGATAGGCGCGCCGATGTCGAGCACGCTGCCGACCAAGAAAAACACGCGGCCGTCCTCCTCCGCGAACAGCAAGAGCCGTGGCTCCGATAGTGGCACTTGTAGCTGGAGCACCTTGTCGTACTAGATCCTGTGCATGGGCATGGGATGTGTGGTGCTGACGTGGTGGTAGAGCGCCGGCGGCGGGCCTTCGTAGCCACAGACGGGCACGAGGCATTTGCAGGGCGCGAGCGGACACACGCTCTGGTGATTGGCGAGCTTGTGGTAAGTGACGTAAAGCCCACACCTTCGTCCGGGCACTCCACCCTCACCGACGAAAGGACGAAGTCCACCGCCGTGTTCTGCATGTCAAAGCCACTGTCGCACTTGCACTTCTGGCACTGTCGCTGGTTCCCGGGGCGCTCGACGCGGCAGACCGCGCAGGCCAGGTGCCCTCCCTTGCACTTCAGAAATCAATCAAACCGCACATCAATCAAGAAACCTGCACCTTGCTAAATCAGCCGAACAGACGAGGTGTATTCGAACCTCATACACTGGAGGTGTCAAGGGGCAGAGGCACAAGGGGCAGTGGAGCACGGTGAGGTCCATCGAGACCTTAGAGAACTCCATCGTCGGGTCCTGTTCGGTCTCCATGATC
Organism: Triticum aestivum; assembly: GCF_018294505.1. Lineage (NCBI taxonomy): Eukaryota > Viridiplantae > Streptophyta > Magnoliopsida > Poales > Poaceae > Triticum > Triticum aestivum. The sequence continues at coordinate 336,722,034 of NC_057804.1, forward strand.
TCGCCCTCCCCGTGCACAACCATCTCTCGACTTGGGCCGGGGCATTACAAACCTTTACCGTCACATATTTTATACTACTTCAAGGTGCATTAAATCAACACATGCAAGTATCAAAACGAGAGTCACGACATGCATGCATGCATTGTAATTAATGCATTGGTAAACGAAAATTATTGAAATATATCGAGTGCAGTGCTTTGATGTGTCGCGTCAACTCGTACATCAACGAGAAGTTTGATTATCCTCTCCCTTGTGGACTTAACTGCACCTGCCTTTGGCTGTATGACAGGTTGGCCACCCATTTGTCGGGCCCACCTGTCATACACGCAAATGCAGGAGCGTCCCTCCCTCGCCCATGATCGTGGTGGCTGGCAAGACTAGGAGAAGCTTTCGCTACACACTCTCCCTCCCGCACACGGTGGACATGCAGCAATTCAATCGGTGTCAGATGGCCAAAAGCATACTGTAGTACTCCTCCAGTGCAGTAGTACTCCATCATTGTTCGACTTTCCAAAGAGGCGAAGAGCCAAGCGCAGCCCGGACGCTCGTGTGGCGGCTTCATGTCTAGAGTAGTCTTGGATAGCGTGTACTGTGCATGTAAGCTTAAAGTCATTGGGGTCGGCTCCATGCTATGTGGCTGTCTCGAAGTTTTTTTTAAAAAATAGTCTTCTGTCCCTACCTGTCACCCTGGTGATTGTAGTTTGCACTCTCATCTGGTTAAGACAGGAATATATACTTTAATTTTTTTCGAAAAGGGGGGACTCCCCGGCCTCTGCATTAGAACGATGCATAGGGCCACATATATTTTAATTTGTGGTGGGTAAATGTTAGAGGTTGCAGCAAATATATTGTACACTGCAGGTATTTCAGCCAAGTTTAGAGGCAAGCATGTGGGGCCAGTGCTATGATATGTCACGTCAACTCGTACAACAAGGAGAAGCTTGATATTACTACTACACGCCTTCTCCCTCGCCCATGCACGCGGTTGCTCGCAAATGAGGACAGGCTTTTGCTTAGTAGTACTTCTACAACAAGCTATATGTCCCGCTTGCGGTGGACGGACATGCAGTAGTGGATTCGACACTCTAGAAGCAGTAGTAGTAACATCATCGTTCGTCTTCTCAAAGAGGCGAAGAGCCAAGCGCAAACCAAACGTTGCAGTTGTGAACATTGGAGCTCGCATATAGCCAGGCTCTTGCATGAGACAAAATTGCTATGTGGGCCCACTATTGTACTAGTACGTACAACTACTTGCTAGTATAGCCCTGTAAACCAGAAAGGAGTATTTGCCCTTCTAGAGATTACAACAAGTGACTAGACTACACGGAGACGGAGTACATATGGAGCAAAATGAGTGAATCTGCACCGTAAATAAATACGTACTCCTATCATTTTCCTCTCTGAGGTGCACAATATTGAGTATACTAACTAGTCTATTTTTGACACGCATTTACATTTTTTACACAGTACAGACGCAAATTCTCATATAGACGCGCATAAAATCATCCCTATGAACGCACACACGCACGACACTATCATCTTGAAATTTATGAAGTCACCATAGGCACCTCGTCGTCGACGGGTCCATAGGTGCTTGAATGCCAAGGAGGGAGAGGGTATCGGTTCCCGAGACATTGAACGGTCAATGATGCATCCTCAATTACATGCAGAGGGAATTAATTGGAGAAGCAGAATAGAGCCAGCACGATGTGAATGCAACAGAGTTTGGACTCTCATATAATAATGGCACCCCACCACTCCAATCAATCTACTCCCAAGTCTCTGCGCAACACTGCTCACTCCAATCCAAGACCAAGTGACCAGAAGCTACAAGCACCTATGGAGGCGATGGACGCGAGCGGCAGTCAGCTGTGCCAAATCATCCAAGGCGCCGGCCTGCGGCCCCGCACCGTGCAGCGTTTCCAGACGGTGTTGGCGACCGCCGGCATCGTAGCTGTCGCCAACGCCGGCTTCGCCTCTCGCATGGACGACATGATGGTCAAATCCATCTGCAAGTTCACCACAGCCAAGAAGCGCGCGGACGACCTTGCCGTACTGCTCCAGCCCGCGCGCCCAGGCTCCTCATTGCCTGCCACCCTCATAGGCCTCTATGGTGACGAACTCTTTCAAGCCATGGTGGCCATGCAGGTGCCGGAGGTCGCAACAAAGAATGTACACCTCGAGGCCGCGCTCACCGCGCAGCGCCTCGCCATGCAAGAAACCGTCGACCTGCACATCCACGTCTACGAGGAAATCGTCTACATAGGCCACTACAAGGCAAGCGAGGACAGAAAGACACTGGCCTTCTTCTAGCGACTGGAATCTTTGGACGCCATTGTTCAGAAGCACGTCCGCCTGGCCACGAAAGCCGCTGCTACTTAGGCGTCGTTCGGTGGGCCGGCGCCCTGAGTCGAGGAGGTGGATGTCGTCGATGGATGCATCTCTTCTTCTTGCCTCCTGTAACCAGCACTGCATCGCCTCGTGGCCTTAATGTTTTATTAGTATAGTACTCCCTCCGTTCCCAAATATAAGTCTTTCTAAAGATTCCAGCAAGTGACTACTACATACGGAGCAAAATGAGTGAATCTACACTCTATACTATGTTTACATACATCTGTATGCTGTATTCCATTTGAAATAGTATCTAAAAAGGCTTATATTTAGGAACGGAGGGAGTATATGGCATTTTTATTCCAGTCGTAACGTTTTCACTGTGAGGTGGGGCCGCAGTTGAGCAAACCCACCCCGCCCACCGGGCGTCGGCCGAGTTTAGAATTAGAAGAGAGAAACGAGGGAGGAGAGCTAGCTGTAGCACGGACGCTGTTGTCAGATGGGACTCGTGTTTATAGAATAGGAGTACTGAGCACTCGTGCCTCTTTTTTTGAGGGAAAAATTAGTCGTATGTCTAGTACCACTAGTTGGGTGCGTGCGACCTATAGCTGTCATCACTTTAGGTCTCCTTTTCGAACCGCAGCTACGCTTCATAGTACATATTTTTTCACGCATTTATCCTCCTATATGTACTCCTAGGCTATTTCCACGTGCTCCCATTCGCCGACATGTGGGACATAGAGCATCTGGGTCGTAGTGCATGCACGACTCGGAGCATATGCCGGGGTACTTTACATTTCAGACCTCACGAATTACATGCAAACCCCCCGCAGAAGAATAAATAAATGAATGAATTACTACATGAAACCGGATTATTTTCGTAGAAACCGGAGCACGTTCATTAAATTTTGGACATAACACGTTTATAAAAAATGACCGGACCTAAACCAGTCTAATGGCCTCTTTGATTTTTCCCGCAAAAAAAGGGCCTCTTTGATTCGCAGGATACTGAAAACACAGGAATGGGGAAAGTATGATGGCGATGAACCGAGACGAGGAGAACTCTAACTTAGTTAGAGGTTAAAGTTAGATTCTAACCCTGAACTAACTCTAAACCAAAGAGGTGTATGGATGGCAGGGTTATATTGGCAATAAATGCTCTTTCTCAATCATTTGACTACTTTGGACCCTATTTCCTACCGGATTTGGTGTGGCCGGCTCTTCTGTGGACTCCTCCCGCTCACAATTGACATAAACGAACCATCTTTACAAATCAAGCATGCAAAACATGATAATTTTTACTTTGTCCATACAAATGAGATATCCCACTTAAACATACTAGTCGTCAATCAAGCTTCACAAAAAAACACTCCATGAAACAAAGCATGAGCTAACTCATCACGAAGTCATTCAGGATAGGGAGTGAGCCTGGAGCCCCTCGTGCACCGAGGGAGGAGCTCGCCATCGTCGCTCTGGAGGAAGGCTCTGTAGAGCCCATGCCCCGGCAACCCATCCGAAGCTGGCCCTTGCGAGTTGAGGTCGACACCGGCATGGGTAGCAGGGCCGCTTGCCACCGACTGGGAACTTAATCTTTGGGCCTGTAGAAATAATGCAAGCATGTGACTAAAATACCTAGAAAGGTGAGATGAATCTTTGGGCCTCTAGAAATAATGCTAGCCTGAAACTGAAATACCTAGAAAGGTGAACTGAATCTTTGGGCCTCTAGAAATAATGCAAGCCTGAAATTGAAATACCTAGAAAGGTGAACTGAATCTTTGGGCCTCTAGAAAGATTTATTACCTCCTCAAGCAGCATCAAATAATTCCATGCGTGCACCACAAACCTATACCAAGTTTGACCAGGATCTACTTTTCCAAATCAGTATTAGCGCTAGAGCAAGCAAGATCAATGATATGGCCGTGAGACAGAGAAGGAACGAACAAACTCACCCCTCTCGCGACTTCCCTGGTAGATGCGCCTCCACCGCGCACGACAGAGGGAGAAAAACGACTAGTGAAGGGGGAGCAGGGCGATCTTCGAAGGCCGGAGAGAGAGGGCGGCCAGAGTAGGGGCGGAGGCCAGAAGGAGAGAGCGGCCAGAGGAGAGAGAGGGCGAGCGACGCTTGGGCGGGCGGCCCTATGGGGAACAGAGAGGAGTCGTGCGAGAGGGGGGGAGTGATCTGGTGCGGGCAGGGGAGATTTTTTAGTTCTCTTTTAGTGGGCCCGAGGATAACTAACCCAATTAGAACCTCTCCACCAGGCTAGTCTTTTTAGCTGGGTCAGAGCAAACTAGCTTAAACTAACCCATCTTGTTTCGATAATTTGAGGCTATTTCAACCCAAACTAGCTCTAACTCAGGGATCCAAACAAAGTGGAGTGTTACTGTACATGCTACAGTGTGGACCATAGCACATTGTTTTTTATGGCCATATCACCACATTGTTTTCTACTGCTGGTTCATTGGGCTACCGTGGTTCGCACTGCTGGTTCACTAGGCTGCCGTGGTTCGCACTGCTGGTTCACTGGGCTGCCGTGGTTCACACTCCTCCGACCTGAGTAGTAGTAGTACTAGTATATACTGCACATCATTCTTTGCTCCTTCTTACTACTCTGACATGTGGGAGAGCCAGCATCCGGGTCGACGTGTCATGCACCAGATTAGAGCGCAGAACGGAAGGGGGCATCACCCCGGTCGGAGCGCCAGTAATTCATGACTATAGTGAGTGGTCATATCACAAGTCGTTCCAGCAGGAACGCGCTATCAAATCGCACAGCCCGACCTTTCCAGCAGTATGTTTGAGAATCCGCCACTCGCTCACCCTCCTCGCCTCTCTGTCAAACCGCCTACCCGAAAACTGCCGCACGTACTGCCCGAGAAAAGCCCTGCCCTCAACTTTTAACTACGCGAAAATAGTTCGTTCTATATAAATACAGTACTTACTATATGTTTATTCACCCGTGGGGTTGTTCAATGAATGGAGGGGCGGGGAGCACAAGTGAACAATATTGTAGTACTACTAGTAGTAAGTAGGAGTCGTACAATAGTCACCTTAAATAGAGAGTTTCTTTTCTTTAATGCCACGTACACAAATTGAAACGCTTGTTGTGGAGAGAAAAAAGATAATCACTCCACTATATATGTACGCAAGGGCATGAGCGCTTGCTTTACTAGGGTTGCTCTCTTCATTCTCTCATCCTCTTCAGATATAAACAAGACAGCGGTAGCGACATTTTGTCTCTGCTCACCTGATGCGGAGCATCCCTCGCTCATCCAAATGGACGTGCACGAGCCCGAGCTAAGGCTATTGAAGATAAGGTGAACTCGCTCCTCTCCGAACTCCCTCTTTCTACTCGCGAGACATGGCTACTACCTCATTCGGAAACTCTGTGTGTGATCAGGTGCCTGGAAGCGAGCCACGGAATAGCTACATACAAGAGCCAAGACGGCGAGGACCCCAAGCATGATGGACAAGAAGAGCTGTCGCGGAAGCTACACGTGTCGGATGACCGACCAAGTCCGGACGTCCGACGAGTCCAGGACACAGACGACCGAGCCCTCCGGACGTCCGGTACCTGGCCACCCGAACCAAGTCTACGGAAGTCCGAGACGCCCCGGACGACCGACAGCCTACGGACATCCGGTCCATCCAGAAGCTCCGGATGACCGACCCTCTATGGACGTCCGACGCAACCAAGACAGAGCCAAATCTACGGACGTGCGAGCCCTACCGGATGTCCGGACCATCCCGAGCCTTCGGACGTCCGATGTCTTCCGGACGTCCTGCACCTGAGTGACCGCACCTGTGGGCTGGAGCCCTTGTATCCCTTCACATCGACTTCCATTTGCACTAACACTATAAATAGGACGTCCCCACCTCCTAGTGTGGGTTAGCATAGGTTTAGCTCATATTTTGTGTGAGAGCCTTGCTCATCCACTTGGTTACTTCTCCTCGGAGCTCAAGACCTCTTCGGAGAAGATCCCCCAAGCGAATTCAAGACCCCTTTCTAGAGAAGACCATCAAGACCTCCGTACGGAGAAGAACTGTTCCTTTGTATCCTTACCTTGGTTGATTGTTGATCATATGTTACTTTATGTTGTCGGTGATGTAGCACTCGTGTGATTGATTCTATGTCCATTTAGTGATTCTCTCTCTCGTTTTCCCCATGTTTTCCCTTTGTGCTTCCGCGTGTTCTTCATGAATCCCCATAGGATCCACTCCAAACGTGAAAGATTGTCCACGTAGGGTTCCACCCTACATCATCCTGGTATCATGAGCCATGTTGATCACGTTTTTTGAGCCCCTACCCCTCTTTTTCTAGCTTGATTTGGTTGTTTTGTCCTAAATCCAAAAATTCCCCACCAAAAATAGCCCCCAATTTTTTTTTGATTTGTTGGTGAGTTGAGATTTTGTTGGATTTGGTCCATGGATTTGTGTTGCTACGTGGGGATCTAGCTTCTCCCGCTCTCCCCACCCTTTTCCATCAGCCAATCTGCTCGATTTCAACATCACCATCTTCTTCTTCCCCGGAATTCTCGCAGTTCATCTTCCCGAGCCCGATTTTCGCCCAGCACTACAGGAATCAGCTACTTTGCCATCTGCCACGGCGGACGGCAAAGGCATGAACGGCGGACGGCAAAGGCCTTTGCCGTCAGCCGCGGACGGCAAAAGGCTCCGGCAAAGTAGGCTTCGGTAAACAGCTACTTTGCCGTCTGCTACTGATGGCAAAGTCTTTGCCGTCCGCCGCAGACGGCAAAGAGAGCGCGGCAGACGGCAAAGAAGGCGGACGACAATAATTGCGCTGTCAGTCCGTTAAGTGGCTAACGGCAGGCCTTTGCCGTCCGCTGCTGACGGCAAACTTTCTAGTGTCTTTGCCGTCTGCCACTGTAGGCAAACTGACCAAACGGGTCAGCTCCCAGGAAGCACAGCTGGATGCCACGCGCCTTCTTTGCCGTCCGCGGCAGACGGAAAAGAGCCCGTTGCCGTCGGTGGCTGACGGCAAAGAGCCTGCATACTGGCTCTTTTATTTGTTTTTTATTAAATCCAACAATTTTCATCACAAATATAGATGACATATATAGATATATTTCAAAAGGCCATTACAGAGCAAACATATAAGATATCCAACACATAACTTCATCATCCAACCATATATATTACATGCATAGTTCCGTCATACATAACAAGTTCAACATAGAGGCATCCAACCATATATATTACAATAGTTTCATCCAACGATACATGCATAGTTCAACGATACAAAAGAAACAGAGAAAGGGATAAGGAGCACTCCATCTATGCAAGCTTTCGTCAAGTGAATGAACTCTGCAAAATGAAAAATAAGAAAGTTAGAACAAGAAGAGCAGAACAAGAAGAAGAGTAGAAGAAGAAGAAGACTAGAACAAGAAGAGTAGAACAAGAAGAAGACTAGAACAAGAAGAGTATGTCATTTATGAGCTAACTTACGTGAAATGGATCATATATGAGCTAACTAAGTTGAAATGGGTCGTTTATGAACCAGCTAAGGTGAAATGGATCATTTATGAGCTAACTTAGTTGAAATGGGTCGTTTATGAGCTAACTAAGGTCAAATGAATCGTTTTTTAGGTAACTAAGGTGAAATGGATCTTTTTTAGCTAACTTAGATGAAATGGATCATTTATGAGCTAACTTAGTTGAAATGGATCGTTTTTGAGCTAACTTAGGTGAAATGGATCATTTATGAGCTAATTTAGTTGAAATGGATCTTTTTGAGCTAACTTAGGTGAAATGGATCATTTAAGACCTAATTTAGGTGAAATGGATAGTTTTTTAGGTAACCTAGCTGAAATGGATCGTTTATGAGCTAAATTAGTTGAAATGGATCGTTTATGAGATAACCTAGGTAAGATTGGTCATTTTGGAGTTAACGTAGGTGAAATGGGCCATTTTAAAGCTAACGTAGGTAAAATGGATCATTTAGGAGCTAATCTAGGTAAAATGGGTCATTTTTGAGCTAACTTGGATGAACTGGATCATTTATAAGCTAACCTAGGTAAAATGGGTCATTTTAGAGCTAACTTAGGTAAAATGGATCGTCTATAAGCTAACTAAGCTAATTATGCAATTTTTGACATAAGTAAGCTAAGTACAGATTGTTTTAGAGCTAACTTAGGTAAAATGGATGGTTTTGGAGGTCAGTAAGCTTATTAAGTCATTTTGGAGGTGAAGAAGCTAAGTCTAGGTCATTATGGTAAGCATTGGAGGAAATAAAGCTAAGTCTAGGTCTTTATGCATGTGTTAAGCAAAACACTAGATAAACTTACCAAGATGTAGGAGGTGTAGGAGCGGGGTGGCTCGTGTCGGTAGCTGGAGAAGGATCGTGCGATGCTTGTCTGGAGTTACGATGCACCAAAGATCATTTCCAATGTTTTGTTAGCATGATGACACTCAAATGTTAAGACTAGCAAGTAATGTCCATTCAAATAAAACTCACCGTGGTCCCAGGAGCAATCACTGGCATCGGCGGAGCGGTCTGACCTGTCTTCTCGCACACAGACTGCACATTTGGTTTTGACGACTCAGTCATACTAGTTAGTAATGAGACAAACACTACATGAATGTTTTGGCTAATCTGCATAAGAAACTTACCACAAGGAGCTCGTACATGGCCCTTGCCTGCATGTCATTCCATGCCCTCTCCTCCTCCATCATCTTTGTCGTCCTCTCCTCCAACTCCCGCTGCCTCTCCGCCGCCTCCGCCAGAAGTTTCTCTGTTCTATCTCTCTCACTCTGTATAGCAGCCTGCAACACCACTCACATGACCATTTGTAATCATTGATGGAAGCGCACACAATGTAATGGAGAAAGATAACTGAGTACGTATCACTAACCTTGATGGCGAGTTGCACTGGCCGTTCACGAGGCCTTATCTCAGGAGCGGAGCTCGACTGGCGTGCCTTGATCTCTGGGAGAGTGCTAGGACAACGGATAAGTCCATCTCCAATGGCTATGGAGCCATGGGACCTCCCGCCACCAGATATCATCAACAACTCTGGATCAATGGGACCCTGGCTCAGGTTAAAGTCCTCCCCTTTCCTCGCTTCCCCTCATCTCTATATCTCACGAGCTTGTTGTGGGAGGAGATGTTGGTGAAGTTGTTTGCATCATCGAGGTCAGACTGAGAGAAAGCCTTGACTTTCTTGAAAGAGGCAGTGTGGGCCATGGCATACAGGTCGTACACCTCTGGCACCTTATCCGCCTTATTGTAGCGTGCCTGAAAGAGAGAAACAATGAAAATTAGTAATTAAAGGGCTCAAGCTAGCATGATGAATGAATTGCATGAATCATGAAGCAAACCACATACCCAGTTGCGCCCGAACTGATATAAGTTGGAGCTGCCTTGATACTGTGGCACACCTTCCATTTGGGCACGTTTGTCCTTGGCCTCGTTGTGGAGGGCTAGCCATCGTTGTGAGCACCACTCATCGACCAACACCTCCCAACAATCCATCCGATCCGCACACCATCTCGGAGGCGCCTAAGTTAGCAAATAGAAACTTGAGCGCTACGGCTAAGAATTACTAAATGAAGGAACTTAAGTACAGAAGGCCTTAAGAATTACCTTCATGTACTGCTCCTTACTCAGGAACTTATTGCGGCACATCGGCTTGGTCTTCTTGATACCACGCAAGGTGTAGTAGTCTCGAACAGCCTGCACCTGAGCCTCGTGCCGTAAGTTCTGGAGTAGGCGCTTGCAGACGTTCTCGATAACATGTGCCGCGTCCTCCTCGTATCCCTCCTCACACCTATAAAATGTCTGCAATCAAATGAGACAATATTGATTAGTACAATTAATAACTAGCTAGTTGAATATTTTTAAATGTGTAAAGGAGAAATTACCCAGAACTTTCTGATCACCATGTCTGCCCTCGTGTTGCACACGACACCGTTGATAATCTCATCCGGCGGGGCCCGGGTAGCCACGTAGTGCTCCCAGCTCAATCCAAGCTCTGGAAGCCGACCCTCACCAGGCAACGTGACAAACCCCGGGAAGTTTTGCCGGCAAAGAACTCCAAGGACAGAGTTGGGCCGGCGGAGACTATGATGGTGGTCCCAACCCCTGCAGCATGACAAGGCCAACGCATTAGTTATTTGAAAAAACGTGAATGCACAAGGTACAAAAATGTTAAATGCACTTATGTACCTCTCCCCATCAGGGAAAATCAACCACCTCTGCTCGCGGGTCACCGGCACGGACGGGAGCCGTGTAGCACCACGCTGGTAGACGGTGCCCCCCTCCTCCTCAAGATCAGTCGGCTCCCCGCCATCATCAGCATGGCCACTCGGCTCCTCGGGCTGATCCGGCCAGGTACCCCATCCGGACATGTGCTCCTCCGGGGTCACGTGGGCCAAACTCTCATCGGCCGAAGGCCAGTCGACCCGAGGCTCACGGGCCCAAGACCCGTGGACCGGAGGCTCGTGGACCGGAGTCCGTGTAGCCTCCTCCTCGGACGAGTCCACCCTAGCAGTCACGTGCTCGGGTGAAACGGCTGGGGGTGGCGGCAAGGAAGGCGCCGTAGCAGTCACCCTACCTCCTCTCCCACGACCACGTGCCCCACCTCCTCTCTTCCTACTCGTCCCTTGCTGGGCACCGCGGTCGACGAAGAAGGGCCCGGCGGTGTGGCCATACTGTCCAGCAACGCTCGGCGGAGAGGTGCGTCTGGAATGGAAGACCTCAGACCACGCTCCCGACCAGCGCCCACCATCTTTCAACACCTGCCATGACAAACAGTAAACGAAATTAGTACAACATAAAAAAAGACCGACATGAATAATAATATGTGTATCACTTAAGTGTATCATCATCAAGTACAACATAAAAAATGTAATATCTGGCACTACTAATAATCTCGATCAGTATCATCAATAAATGCATAATCATCATCATCACTATAATCAATGACGGGCTCATAGGGTTCATTGGCATCAACATGTGCAAGGCCACCTTGACGTAATCGGTCAAGCATTGACAGGTCATCCGCAGCAGTAACCTCCTCTTGTTCCGGCTCTTCTTGTTCCTCCTCTGGGGTGATGTCGGATTCATTGTCGCTGTCTACTTCAATGTTTTGGGGTGAAGTATAGCGGTTCTTGAAACGCTTTTTGGAAAGACGTGTCTCTTGGAAGAATTCTCCTTCATATGTGTCTGGGTTAATGTGAGGTTCATAATCCTCTTCCTTTGGGGGAGAAAGTCTAGCACGTGGCGGCACTTCATAAACGACATCTCGGGGTCGGGGTGTCGGGTCAGGGTGCCGGGTCGGGGTCGGGGTGCCGTGTCGGTGTCGGGGTCAGGGTGTCGGGTCCGGCTCGGGATCGGGGTGCCGGGTCGGGGTCGGGGTGCCGGGTCGGTGTCGGGGTCGGGGTGTCGGGTCCGGCTCGGGGTCGGGGTGCCGTGTCAGTGTCGGGGTCGGGGTGTCGGGTCAGGCCCGGGGTCGGGGTGTCGGGTTCGGTGCCGGGTCGGGGTCGGGGTCTCGGGGTCGGGGTGTCGGGTCAGGCTCGGGGTCGGGGTCTCAGGGTCGGGGTGTCTGGTCGGGGTGCCGTGTCGGGGTCGGGGTGCCGTGTCGGTGTCGGTGTCGGTGTAAGGGTGGGTGTGGTGTCAGGGTGTCGGTGTCGGGGTGTCGTGTCGGTGTCGGGGTCGGGGTGTCAGGTCGGGGTGCCGGGTCGGGGTCGGGGTGCCGTGTCGGTGTCGGGGTCGGGGTGTCGGGTCAGGGCTCGGGGTCGGGGTGTCGGGGTCGGGGTCGGGGTGTCGGGGTCGGGGTCTAGGGGTCGGGGTGCCGTGTCGGGTCGGGGTGCCGTGTCGGGTCGGGGTTTTTCTTCTTTTTTCCTTTTCTTCTTCTTCCTATTCTTCCTTTTCTTCCTTTTCTTCCTTTTCTTCCTTCTTCTTCTTCTTCTTCTTCTTCTTCTTCTTCTTCTTCTTCTTCTTCTTCTTCTTCTTCTTCTTCTTCTTCTTCTTCTTTCCTTTTTCCTCTTCTTCTTCTCCTCCTCTCCTCTTTTTTCTTCTTCTTCTTCCTCTTCTTCTTTTTTCTTCTCCTCCTCCTCTTCTTCTTCTTCCTTTCCTTTTTCCTCTTCTTCTTCTCCTCCTCTCCTCTTTTTCTCTTCTTCTTCTTATTTCCTCAAACTAAACTAAACCTAAAACTAAAACTAAAACTAAATCTAAACTAAACATAAACCTAAAACTAATAAAACAGAAAAAAGGAAAAAACTAAATCTAAACCTAAAATTAAACTAAAACTAAACCTGAAACTAAAACTAAAACTAAATCTAAACTAAAACTAAAAAAGAAAAAAACAGAAAAAAACAGAAAAAAGGAGGGGGGCTCACCTGGGGCAGGGCCGATGGAGGAGGGGGGCGGGGCGATGGAGGAGCTGGCCGGGGCGCCGGGGCGGCCTGGGGCGGCAGGGGGCCGGGGCCGGGGCGGTGGGGCGCGGGCGGCGGGGGGCCGGGGCGGCGGGGGGCCGGGGCGGGGGGGGGGGGCGACGGGGCGGCGGGGGGCCGGGGCGGCGGGGGCGACGGGGCGGCGGCAGCAGGGGCGAGAGGCGGCGGCGCGCGGCGGGCGGCGGCGGCGGCGGTGGGGTGGGAAGTGGTGGCGGGGCGAGGAGAGAACAGAGAGGGGCGGGGGGTATGGGCCGTTAGATACTGCCCTCTTTGCCGTCCGCCCCTCTTTGCCGTCTGCCCTTTTGCCTCTTTGCCGTCTGCTGGCAGACGGCAAACAGGTGGGCCGTTAAGTTTTTCCCAAACGAGCGGGGGGTGGGGGCCACCTCTCTCTTTGCCGTCTGCCAGCTGACGGCAAAGATTCTTTGCCGTCGGCTGGCGGAGGCAAAGATCTGGCGGACGGCAAAGAGCTTCTTTGCCGTCAGCCTGATCTTTGCCGTCTGCTTTTTGGTAGCTGATGGCAAAGAGCTTCTTTGCCGTCAGCTAGCAGACAACAAAGAGCTGGCAGATGGCAAATTAGCTGATTCCAGTAGTGCAGGCTCCGGACGACCGGAAAAGGTCGGACGTCCGACGACGACCGGACGACCGTAAAAGATCGGACGTTCGTGAAACCCTGACGACACTGAAGTTTGACAGTTCGTCCACCACCACCACCCTCACATTCCACCACATCTTCCAAACCCACATACACCTACATCTTCCACGATACCTCCTATGACGATTTTGACACATTTTCGTCCTTGAGATTTTGAGTTGTGGCTCCCGTATCCTTTTGTGTTTCGGCTATCTAGGTACGGTTCGACTTCATCAACACCACGGCTCAACTTCTCGAGGGTCTCATCATCGCCAAGGACGGAAACTTTGACGACATCTTTGTCATAACTTGCAATTGCATTGATAACCCACATTGCCTCATTTTGCGTAGCTTACCCATCGAGACTAGCGGCTGAGTATTGCAGGCAACGCGACTTGTGCACATTAGTGATCATACAACATAGTATACATATCATACCATAGTGGTGCATATCTTGATATCAACTTGTGTGTCACAAAGTTGTCATCGCATACACAATTGCTACCTTGGTTCGTGAGTTTTGCATGAGAAAAGAGCTCAAAAGTGAAAGAGCCACCCAAGCTTTTAAGCAAAGAGCTTATAAGCAAGAACCATAGCATCATACAACATTAAGATTGTCATATCCGATCATCTTGGATCATAGCACCGAAATATCATACATATAGCATACTTGGGATAGAGATCGTTGCATTTTTGCCTAGTAGGTCGTGCACAAGTTTGCGTATCCGCCTATTGTGCAATCGTTCTAGCGTCTCTCTAGTATTGTGCAACAAGAGCATTTCGTGGTTTCCACATTTTGGATCAATTTTGGATTGCACAATCCCATTTATCTATTTGTGTGTGTGTTTCCGTGTACCCATACTTGTTTGGTCTACTTGTTCCATTTGCAAATTTGTGAACCTTTTCCAACATTATTGAAGCTCACTTACTATTGCATCAATTTTTGTGCCACCATCCTAACCAAGCTCCACCATAAGCTTTTACGTGTGTAGGTGTGAGAACCGACAAGAATTGGTACCAACAATGCTATTTCATTGTCCGCATTTGAGTGAACTTGATTCATCTTCAACTTCGGTCAAGGTACATTTGGTACACGTTCTTTTCCTTCTACCACTTACATTTTGCTTGGTATGATGGATAGGCCAAGTTCTTCTACCACTCCACCTCTCATCGAGAACGACGACGACATGTCATCATTCGTCACCAAGAACCACGTATTTGGAGCTCAAAAGGCATTGCACCAAGAGCAACAAGCAATGAGGGACTACTTCGACAACAAATTCGACGCTCAAAATCAAGAGAATGTTGCAAGAATGGACGAGATCCACGCCTTCATGAGGAACCGGCGTCCTTCCACTTCTTCATCCTCAAGACGGAGCCGCTCAAGTCGACACTCCGACGACACCTTCTTCGACTCATGTACACCATCATCGAACACTCTTCGTCGAGCTGCGCTTCAAGACCGGCATGCATCTCGGAACCCGCTACATGACAAACATTCACAAGAACAAGTCGATGAGAAAATCCCTCGTCCTCAATCAAAACAAGTCGTTTTTGCTCAAGCTCAAGAAAGACAACGACTAAGGCGCCAAGAAGAAGAACGAGCACATTTACACCAAGAGGAACAAGGCGCCGAGGCTCAACGTCTTCAACAACAACAACGTGAAGCGCAAGCTCTTGAGGCGCAACGTGCCCTTCGAGATTCGAGCCGAGCCATTGCAAACCGCAATCACGAGCGATGCAATCAAGAGTAAGCCCTTCGAGAAGAAATCCAAGAGAGGAACTACCAACCGCGTGTGCAACGTCAAGCTCCACAAGGTCCTCCATAAGCTCGTCAAGCTCCACCTCAACCTCAAGTTCAACAAGAGCAAGTTGATCATGGACTTCCTCCGCGCCAAGAGCAACATGAGGATGACTATCCTCCATGTCAAGGACGTCACCATCACCATCGCCAACAACACAATGAAGAGCAACGCTATGGCAAGATCAAGTTCACAATGCCCAAGTTCAATGGAAGCAATGATCCGGAAGAGTACCTCTCATGGGCATTGAAGGTCGACAAAATTTTCCGCTTGCACAACTATGAGGAAGAGAAGAAGATCGTTATGGCATCACTTGAGTTCCAAGATTATGTGCTCATATGGTGGGAACAAGTACTTGAACACCGTCAAGAAAGAGGTGAACCACCAATCACCACTTGGGCTCAAATGAAGGATGTCATGCGAGCACGTTTTGTGCCAACCTACTACAACCGCGATCTCTTCAAGAAGCTACAACTCCTCAAGCAAGGAACAAAGAGTGTTGAAGAATACTACAAGGAAATGGAGATAGCCATGATTCGAGCCAATGTCATGGAAGATGATGAGCAAACAATGGCACGTTTCTTGAATGGACTCAATCATCCCATCAAGAAGATTGCCAACTTCCAACCCTACTCCAACCTCATTGAGCTCGTACATCAAGCAACCAAGGCGGAACGTCAAGTGCAAGATGACTTCAAGTACGCCAAGTACTCATCCAAGACCTACGGCTTCTCCAACATGCAAGCTTCAACGACTCCTTCAACATCTACATCAACCAAACCTTCTCCAAGCAACGACGACAAGTCAAATTACAAGAAAACTTCGGCAAGTTCAAGTCGTCTTCGTCCTACTACAGGCAACTTCAAACCGCGTGCTTCATCATCTACTCCAACCGATGAGACCGTCAAAACAAGCTCCTTCAAGTGTTTCACTTGCGGCGGCCGAGGCCACAAGTACTTGCAATGCATGAACAAGTGCAACATGATCCTCAACGATGACGGCACATATGACTCAATGAGTGAAGAGGAGATGGAAGCCCTTGAGCAAGTGGCCATGCACCGGCGCGTGAACGAGGATGAAAATGATCAAGTCTTTTGTTATGAGGATTCGAGCCCGCTCTCGTTGTCTCCAAAGTCTTGACACTTAAACATCAACAAGAAGAAGTCCAACGATGCCACATCTTCCACACTAAGGCCAGCATCAATGGAAGGTCCGTCAAGGTCATCATCGATGGAGGTAGTTGCCACAACTTGGAAAGTGAAGAACTATGTTCCAAGCTTCAATTGGTCAAGAGGAAGCACCCGCACCCGTACAAAGTTCAATGACTAAGTGACTCCGACACTACAGGAGTCGATCATACGGTCCAAGTCTCCTTCAAAATTGGTGCTTATGAAGACACTTTGGAGTGTGATGTGGTCCCAATGACCGTTTGCCACCTCCTTCTTGGTCGACCACGGCAATTCGATCGTGGTGTCATCCACAATGGGCATACCAATCATTATAGCTTCAAAATGAAAGGAAAGGAATATGTGCTATGCCCTATGTCTCCTAGTCAAGTGGTGAAAAAGTGACACACCCAAAAGTGAGTGAGAGCCACAAGTCAAATTTGAGCGCCTTTTCGCCTAGAGAGAAAAACCTCATCCTATTTGCCACCAAAAGTGAGATAAGATAAGTGTGTGAGAACCCATCGAGTGTGATGCACTTTGTCCTTGTGTGCAAAGATGGAGAGCCAACAACTAACACCTCTCATGAGTTACCATTAGTGTTTCAATCTCTTTTGCAGGAATTCAAAGATGTTTTCCCCGATGAGCTACCTCCGGGTCTACCGCCACTATGAGGCATTGAGCATCGAATCGACCTCATCCCCGGAGCGCCACTTCCAAACAAAGCTCCATACCATGTCAATCCCGAAGAAACCAAGGATATTCAACAGCAAGTACAACAAATCATCGACAACGGTCATGTACGTGAAAGCTTAAGCCCTTGCGTCGTTCCCATTGTACTTGTGCCTAAACCCGATGGAAGTTTCCGCTTGTGTTCCGATTGCAGACCCATAAATGCCATTACCGTTCGATATAGGCATCCCATTCCTCGCTTAGACGATATGCTTGATGAACTTAGTGGAGCCAACTTTTTCTCAAAAATTGATCTTAAAAGTGGCTATTATCAAATCCGAATTCAAGAAGCTGATGAATGGAAAACTGCTTTCAAAACAAAATTTGGCTTATATGAGTGGTTAGTGATGTCTATGGGTTTGTCGGAAGCACTCGGAACTTTCGTGTGTCTTATGCATCATGTTCTTAGACCTTACATTAGAGTCTTCGTTGTGGTTTACTTTGATGATATCCTTGTGTTTAGCAAAACCATGAAAGAGCACATTAATCATGTTAAATCTGTGTTGCAAACCCTCTGCAAGGAAAGCCTTTATGCGAACTTGAAAAACTGCACTTTTGGCGTTGACAAAGTGGTTTTCTTGCATTTTGTTGTCTCTTCCAAGGGTGTCCATGTTGATGAAACTAAGATTAAAGCAATTAAAACCTGGCCCCAACCCACCAATTTGCAACAAGTGCGTAGTTTTCTTGGCCTTGCAGGATTTTATCGCCGCTTTGTGAAAAAGTTTAGCACAATTGCCGCTCCTTTGCATGCCTTCAGTAAGAAGAATGCACCTTTTGTTTGGGGATCTTTGCAATCCACTGTTTTTCATGAGCTCAAGTCTTTGCTTACTCATGCTCCGATTCTTGCTTTGCCCAACTTTGAGAAAACTTTTGAGGTTCATTGTGATGCAAGTGGTAGCGGAATTGGCAGAGTCTTGATGCAAGAAAAACGAGCCATTGCTTATTTTAGTGAAAAACTCAACGGTGCTCAACTTAACTATCCCATCTATGACAAAGAATTGTATGCTTCAGTGCGTGTGCTACATGTTTGGGAACATTACCTTAGACCTCATGAATTTGCCATCCATACCGATCATGAAATGCTTAAGTACTTAAAAGGCCAAACTAAGTTGAACAAGCGTCATGCCAAATGGAGTGAATTTATTGAATCTTTCCCATATGTGATCAAGTACATTAAGGGTAAATAAAATGTTGTTGCGGATGCACTTTCATGCATATGCACACTTGTCACTCAACTTGAGTTGAATGTTATTGGTTTTGAGCATATAAAAGACTTGTTTGAGCATGATCCTTCTTTTGCTACTCCTTATGCTAAGTGTTTGACGCACACGTCTTGGGAACGATACTACATAAAGGATGATTATCTTATGAGAGCTAACAAACTTTGCATTCCCGAGTCTTCTCTTCGTTTACTCCTTTTGCAAGAGGCTCATGGAGGAGGACTCATGGGACACTTTGGATGCGAGAAGACATTCGCCACGCTCTCCAAGAACTACTTTTGGCCCAAGATGTTCCGTGACATCTCACGCTTCACCAACCGGTGCTCTACATGTCGCAAAGCTAAGTCTAAAGCTCAATCCCATGGTCTTTACATGCCACTTCCTATTCCTTATCAACCTTGGGAAGGCATTAGCATGGATTTTGTACTTGGTTTACCTAGAACTCAAAATGGCAAGGATTCCATCTTTGTTGTTGTGGACATATTTTCTAAGATGGCACATTTCATTCCTTGCAACAAGATAGATGATGCTTCACATATTGCCAATCTATTTTGTAGGGAAATCTTGCGACTTCATGGAGTGCCAAACACAATTCTCTCGGACCGCGATGTCAAGTTCTTGAGTTACTTTTGGAAGACCCTATGCGCCAAGCTCGGCATCAAGCTATTGTTCTCTTCGGCATACCATCCTCAAACTGATGGCCAAACAGAGGTGACGAACCGTACACTCTCCACTCTACTTTGCGTGTTGATCAAGAGGAACATCAAGGAGTGGGAAGTGTGCCTACCCGTCGCCGAGTACGCCTACAACAGTGCAAGACATTCGACAACCGGCAAGTCCCCCTTTGAGGTCGTCTACGGCTTCAACCCGTTGTCCCCATTGGACATTATCCCTCTTCCTCTACAAGAGCGCACCAACATCGACGCAAGTGCCCGTGCAAGCTACATCAAGAAGATGCATGAAGATACAAGGCACACCATCGAGCGCCAAGTACAATGCCTCGCGACCAAGCTCAACGTCAACAAGCACCCCATGATATTCAACATTGGAGACCTAGTGTGGCTACACCTTCGCAAGGACCGCTTCCCCAACGAACGCAAGTCCAAGCTTCTCCCTCGAGCCGACGGACCTTTCAAGGTGCTAGCACGCTACAACAACAATGCTTACAAGATCGATCTCCCACGCGACAAGTACAACGTGAGCGACATCTTCAACGTCTCCGATCTCTCCCCGTACCATGGTGATGAGGATTTTGATCCGAGGTCAGATCTTTCACAAGGGGGGGGGGGAGATGATGCAGAGCATCCCTCGCTCATCCCAATGGACGTGCCTACATCTCCCTCAACACCACTTGGACCCATGACACGAGCCCGAGCTAAGGCTATTGAAGATAAGGTGAACTCGCACCTCTCCGAACTCCCTCTTCCTACTCGCGAGACATGGCTACTACCTCATTCGGAAACTCTATGCGTGATCAGGTGCCTGGAAGTGAGCCACCGAATAGCTACTTACAAGAGCCAAGACGGCGAGGACCCCAAGCATGATGGAAAAGAAGAGCTGCCACGGAAGCTATAGGCGTCGGACGACCGACCAAGTCCGGACGTCCGATGAGTCCTAGGACACGGACGACCGAGCCCTCCGGACGTCCGGTACCTCGCCACCCGAACCAAATCTATGGAAGTCTTAGATGCCCCGGACGACCTGGCGACAACCACCAGAGCCAAAACTACAGACGACCGATAGCCTATGGACGTCCGGTCCATCCAGAAGCTCTGGACGATCGACCCTCTCCGGACGTCCGACGCAACCAAGACAGAGCCGAATCTACGGACGTCCGAGCCCTGCCGGATGTCCGGACCGTCCCGAGCCTCCGGACGTCCGATGTCTTCCGGACGTCTGGCACCTGAGTGACCACACCTGCGGGCTGGAGCCCTTGTATCCCTTCACTTCGACTTCCATTTGCACTAATACTATAAATAGGACGCCCCCACCTCCTAGTGAGGGTTAGCATAGGTTTAGCTCATATTTTGTGTGAGAGCCTTGCTCATCCACTTGGTTACTTCTCCTCGGAGCTCAGGACCTCTTCGGAGAAGATCCCCCAAGCGGATTCAAGACCCCTTTCTAGGGAAGACCATCAAGACCTCCGTATGGAGAAGAACTGTTCCTTTGTATCCTTACCTTGGTTGATTGTGGATCATATGTTACTCTATGTTGTCGGTGATCTAGCACTCGTGTAATTGATTCTATGTCGGTTTAGTGATTCTCTCTCTCGTTTTCCCCGTGTTTTCCCTTTGTGCTTCCGCGTGTTCTTCGTGAACCCCCGTAGGATCCACTCCAAACGTGAAAGATCGTCCACATAGGGTTCCACCCTACATCATCACCGCTGATCACAGATCCGGCTGGATCCCTTCGGCCGATGTGTGTAGAGGACTAAAAGGTGCATCGTTCACGCGATCATCGCCACCAAGGGAGGAAACCCACAGCTAACGGAGGGGTCCGATTCTCTACCCGTGATGTTCTCTCCGACACAGCGCCGGCTCGGGAGGTCCTCCAACCCTTCTTCCTCCCTGCCGCATTGTCCGCAGATCCGACCTGCGGCTGCCGACATCCCGGCGACCCTCAGGTATAAGTTCTTCGAAAGCGGCCTTGCTCTACTGCCCCAGCTCCCCACGTGTCTACATGTGCATCTTTTTCTACTCCCATCAGCTCTTCCAAAGCCACCTAAATTTTTAGTATTATTAGAGGTAAAGCTACTTCATGCATTCGAATCTAGGGCCGTGTTCAAACAACGAAGAAAGGGGGAAAAGTTATAGCATGAATCTAGGACTTGATTCAAATAGGAAATAATATGGTGAAAGTAGTAGAGACCGGATACCCAACCGGTCTCTTGGTTGAAAAGGGAAATAATGGGAAAATGCAGTACAAACTGGATAAGGAACAGATCTATTATTGGTTGATAAAAGGAGAGAAAGTGGCGGCTGGTGGACAACTCGACAGAGTATGTCCAGGATTAGATTTGCTGCCATCACATAGTAAAAGGTCTCCAGGATTAGATTTGCTTCCCTCACATAGTAAAAGGTCTCAGGATTAGATTTGCTACCCTCACATAGTAAAAGGTCTCCAGGATTAGATTTGCTACCCTCACATAGTAAAAGGTCTCCAAATTAGATTTGTTGCCCTCACATAGTAAAAGGTCTCCAGGATTAGATTTGCTGCCCTCACATAGTACAAGGTCTCCAGGATTAGGTTTGCTGCCCTCACATAGCATGAACAAACTCGGCATCACCACTTTATGCCTCCTTGTAGGTACATTGTGCTGATGCATCCACTGTCGCATGTCCTTATACCAACCTTTTGCTATTGTTAATGTAAGGGCGCATGTAAAATGAAGCGATCACACTGTTACCTTAGGGACATGTCTAACCAATGTTATTGTTAATCTAATGCACCCAGTGATAAGATGCAATTAAACTGTGTTACAAATGGCACTCCTGCTGTTTTCCTCAGTATGATAAGTAAGTTGCTCCTTTACGCTGCTGAGTGTCCTGGTGTCCCCACAGTCCCATGCCCTTAAACCAACTCTTTAGTTGCTGTTGATTTACTCTGTCTGGTAAACAAGCAATGCCACCATTAAAGTAATCCCATATTCGAGGAATCTCATTGTTGATTGTAATGCTTCTGGTAACATGAAGCATTGCTGATGTTTTAAAATTTCTACTTTCCTTGCGTGATTGCCATGAACATAATTAAGATGCTTCTTTTAATTTTGTATATGTTTCGTATATTCTTATTGACCAACAACTGTTTATTTTCTATCTTTTTGTGCAGATAGGGATATCCATTTCACCTTGTTGCTATTGTGACCTTTTGGTGAACTGCACAAAACAATTTTTTTTGGAATGAGTGTCTTGTGCAGTTCAACTAAAATGTCACGTGGGTAACATCTCTCAATTTTGGTGGAACTACACAAAATGGTGATTGGAGTTTCCAAAATCTCCGTTAAGTTCTGCTGGTAATCTCGTGCAACATTTTATTAGCCTTTGCAAGATGGAGCCGTCACTGTCACCACAATGGCACTTTATTTTAGTGGAACTGCACAAAAGGATAAGAAAATTATAGTTGCACGTTACATGAGCCGGACAACCAACCTTAATGTTCCTTAATTTTAGTGCAACTACTAAAGAAGAACCTACCAGCTCAGGAGACCAAGTACTTCTTGCTAGCTGAATGATGAATCTTTGCTTCATTTCAGGTGAACTGTAGAAAAAGGCACATGAATTGAATCATGGAACTCTAGGCAGACCTCATCCTAGTGGAGCTGCAGGTTGAGTTCAAGGAGGCCACTATTAAAGCGAAATCATGGTCTCCTTGTTTGTGCTGTGCAAACAGGAATACTCAACTACAGATGTTTTTTTACTGTACACAGTAGGGCAAAACCCCACTGCAATTTTTTTATTATTATTTAAGGGTAAAAAAACAAAGAGGTTCCACTGTACATAAGGCTTGAGATAAGCCAGGATAGAAAAAAGTAAAAGAAAAAATAAGGGAGAGAACTAGCAACTAGGATTATAGCACAAGATTATCAAGCCAAGAACAGTAGGCTCCAGCATAACTTATCTTAATTCTAAATCTTAGAAGATTGAGCTCCTCCAGGAAGATAGCTTTCCACCTATGAATGCTAGGTTGAATTGCTTGGAAGATCAACTCCTTGAGATCCATATAGCCCAAGAAGCAAGGATGATTATTTTCCATGAAAAAAGGCACATGAAGCTTCTGCTTGAGATCAAGAAAAGCTTCCTGTATTGAAACATTTGCTTGCCTTGAAGGGCATATCAAGTCCCAGCACTGAGCTGCAAAAGGACAGGTCTAGAAAAGGTGATGAAGAGTTTCCTCCTGTGGACAATTGTTGATAGCACAGTTATAGTTGTCCAGATGAAAAGTTTTCCTTCTCAGAAGATTTCTAGTATTGAGACTGTCATGAAGTAGTCTCCAAAAAAACACCTTGTGTTTTGGTTGGCGGGAGCTGTTCCAGATCCAGTTGAACTGTTGTGGCACAATTTTAACTTTATATGCCTTAGCAACTGAGAATTGCTCATTTCCCCAAATGTAACTCCAAGTGTTAGTGCAATCTAGTGTACCAGAGGCCCTTAAAGCAATGCAAATGTCCTCCATAGCCTCAAATTCCTAGAAAGCTTGCACAGTCAGGGGTAGATGAAATAGATCCTCTAAGTATTCAGTTTGGAGAATGGTGTGGACAGTAGCATCCTTGTTTTTCACAAAAGAGAATAAATGAGGGAACATGTCTTGCAAACAAGCTGAGTGCCAAAGATCAGTCCAAAATAAAGCACTCTTTCCATCACCTATGGTGCATCTGGCCAAAGACTTATAGTTATCAATAAGCTTAAG
The DNA here is from genome assembly GCF_018294505.1 of Triticum aestivum. Taxonomy (NCBI): domain Eukaryota; kingdom Viridiplantae; phylum Streptophyta; class Magnoliopsida; order Poales; family Poaceae; genus Triticum; species Triticum aestivum. The sequence goes on from NC_057804.1 coordinate 336,745,730, forward strand.
GTTCGCCTTCCACCAAAATGATTCAATCCAGCTATTACCAGGCAGTGAATCATTGTTGTAATAAGATTCCCAAATCAAGTTGACCCAGGGAATACTGTGTCTGTTATAGAACTTGTGCGGGTTCTTAAGAAGCAGGGCCTTATTTTGAACAAAGATATCCATCACTCCCAAGCCACCCTAATTTTTAGGTCTACACACAGTGCTCCATGCCACCATGGCAGGTCTATGGTCCTCCAGATCAGGGCCTCTCCTAAGGCAATGTCTCAAATACTTTATGGCTTGGGTTTTGATGGTGACAGGCACATCAAGGCATCCCTTGAGATAGATCAACAAAGAATTTAGGACAGATTTCACCAGCAGCAATCTCCCAGCCATTGTCATAAACGAGGACAAACCCACAATCTTCTTCTATAGTCTTGTGACAAGAGGAAAACATTGCTCAACAGTAGGCTTATAAAAGCCTAAGGGTGCTCCCAAATATTGGATTGGAAATGATTCCTTCTTGCAATGAAAAGTATTGATCAAAATCTCCACCTTCTCTTCGCACATTTATTGGAATCATACCTGATTTATTGTAGTTTACTTTAAGGCCAGTGGCATCTGCAAAAGTATTGAGAAGGGCTTTGAGGCAATGTAGTTGCTTGGCATCTGCTTGAAGAATAACCAGGGTGTCATCAGCATACTGGACAATTGGAAAGTCAGGGCATGACTCCACTTGCAAGGGAGAAGTTAATAAACCTAGGTGCATTGCCTTGTTTAGAACTGACTGAAGTAGGTCTGCAGCAAGCACAAAAGAGAGGGGATAGAGGGTCCCCCTGCCTGACACCTCTAAGGCAATAAAACTTTTTTCCAGGAACACCATTTAGCAAGATAGCAGATGAAGCAGAAGTGAACAACATTTTGATCCATGTAATCCATCTGTCCCCAAAACCTTTGGCCTTTAAAATATCCAACATTTCTTGGTGCTCAATGGTGTCAAAAGCCTTTTCAAAGTCCAATTTAAGTACAATGATTTCATCCTTAGACTTATGACATTGGAGCAGATATTCATATGCCCAACCCAAACAATCATGTATAGATCTTTCTTTAAGAAAACCATATTGGTTGATGTGAACAAACTTGAGAATCACCTTCTGCAACCTGTTTGCCAGCAGCTTAGTGACAAGCTTCAGACAACAGTTCACTAAAGAGATTGGCCTAAAATCATTTGTTGTCAAGGGAGTACTACCCTTTGGAATGAGGGTTATGTATGATGTATTTAAGCTCTCTAGAGAAATTTGCCCTGCATGAAAATCATATATGAATTTGAGCACATCTCCCTTAATAATGTCCCAGCAAGACTTGAGGAATTCATTGTTAAAACCATCAGGGCCTGGTGATTTGTCTGTTGGAAGATCTTTGACCACAACATCAATTTCCTCTTTAGTAAAAGGTAATTCAAGTTTATAAAAAATATCTGAATCTTGTCTCTGCCCAAACAAGGAAACCAGATCAGAATGCATTGAGGTTTTTTGAGATGTGCCCATTCTTTTTTTGTAAGTTTCCAAGAGAATTGCAGCTTTCCCAGCATGATCAGATATCTCAACTTGATCACCATTTTGAAGTACAGCAATATGATTATGCTTGTAGTTAATTGAGGCTTTAGTGTGAAAAAATTTTGTGTTTTCATCTCCAAACTTCACCCCCTTGATTTTCCTCTTTGCTTCCAATAAATCTTTTGATTCCTCAACAGAATAAGAAGATGTTCTTTAAGAATAGCCCTGCAATTCTATTTGTGAATGTCCAACTCTCTAAATTCCTCAAAGAAATCCCACAGGAAGATGAGCTCATTTAGCTTTGCAATTTGAGTTTTCAGACAGGACAAAGATTTAGCCCAAAGCTTCAAAGCTCTTCTTATGTTTTTAAACTTAGCATTCAAAGTTTTGACAGCATCAAGGTTTCCCATTGGAATATTCCAAGCAGTAGCAACTACCTGCTTAAAGTCAGAATGTTGGAGCCAATAGTTTTCAAACTTGAACACTCTTGCTTTTGGGATAGAAGTACCAACTTTTATTACACAGGGCAGATGATCTGATATAGGCTTTGCAAGAGGTAGCACAATTGTGTTTGGAAAAGAAGTCATCCATGAAGCAGAAGTGAAAACCCGATCAAGTTTTACCAACAGAGGATCATGCTGCATGTTACTCCAGCTGAACTTTCTGCCATGCAAAGGTAATTCAACTAAACCTTGATTACTGATTGCATCATTAAACATAAGCATGTCATTAACATCTCCACTAGGTCTGTTCCTATCTGATGGTGCCCTCATAAGCTTGAAATCTCCCATTAGAATCCAGTCAACATCATCAGGCATGTGAATATTCAGGAACCAATTAATAAACTCAATTTTGTCTTGTGGATCACATGGCCCATAAATATTAGAAAGAATCCAAGACTGATTAGAGAGCAGACTGGTAAATTGTATTGAAAGTGAGAACCTATTTTGTGCAATGACTTCTCCAGAGAACTGAGAGCCATTCCAAGCCACAAGGAGCCCCCACAGAAGCTCCAACAGAGGGAAGGAAAGCAAATTTATTAATTCTAGTAGGGCAAAAAAAATTATGTAAGTTGTGTCAAAAGTCTCTCTCTTGGTTTCTTGAAGACACAAAATATTGCAGTCAGTCTCATCAATTTTCTGCCTTAAAGCCAACCATTTGTCCTCAGAATTCATTCCTCTAATGTTCCAATTGAGAATATTCCAGCTTCTGTTTGTGTTATTCATGGAAACACATGACGGTTTTGTACCAGAGATCAAGCACCAGTACTTGATCATCCAAACATAAAAGAAACTGGCACAATGCCCTGATCCACAGCACATCAATATCTAGTAGAGCATCCAATCATAAAGCATATAAGTACTAATAAGAGAGTACATCACCAGACATACAGGGTTCATAAAGTGCCAATAGCCAAGTCTTACATCATTCAAAAGCAGTTCTAAACTAGGTGGGGGGGGGGGTACCACACACACAATCCCTCAACACATTACTCCAATTAAGGGCCTTGAACATTATGAAGAGTTGGAGGTATGTCCTTCTCCTTTGGCCAACGGCACCTTGTCCAAAACATCCTCTTGCCTTCTCATGGGCTTCTTGGCCAGCTTGTCCTCCAGCTCCCCCTCAGCAACCTTACAGAAAGAGGCGGTGAGGTTTTTAACAACTGATTTTTGTATGATGGGAGGGACAACATTGCAAGGTAGACAATTATTATTAGAGCAGGAGTTTCTCTTGTAACCAGCATTGTCTTTCTTAATTCTATCACTTCTCCTTACTTCTGTTTCCACTAGTGGAGTTTCTCCACTTCTTCTCGTCTCAAGTTGTCTTGACTAAAAGGCTCCAACAAGGCCTGGGACTCCACATCCTGCATATTGGCAGCCACTCCAATATTTTCTTTTCCCTTGTCCTAAGCACCTTCCTCCATGGCCTGACAAATAGGTGCATGAGAGGTAGGACACTTGTCAGGTATATGAAACAGAATGGCTTGATCCATATTCTCCAAAGCAGTGAACAATTCCCACATTCCAGATTTTAACATATTAACAGTCCAGGCAAACTTATCAAGGGACAGAAGCAGGTGAACAATAAAGTTAAACCAACTTACAGGTATGTTGGTAGAAAAAGAGCTCCTGCTTTCCAAAGATTGCTCTTTAAAGTGATGTTTCCACACTAGCATGCCTTCTTCAAAAACATAATGATCATTGTTAGTAGCAGCAGCCATCTGAATACATTTCAAACCAAGAAGAGAACGTGCCATGCTAAAGTGTTCATTTATTTTATTAACCCAATTACCTTGGAGCCCTGATTGAAGATCCTCTAGGTTCTCCACTGGCTGGAAGCTTCCTCTAGCAGTATTAACATATTCAGTACTGCAAGCCAAGACTTCATTTGATGATCCACTAGCAAGTGAAGGTTGAGTTTGCTCATCAGTTGACACAACAGCTAAAGGTAAATAAGAAATCAAAACAGGCTCCAATGTAGCTTCCAACAGTACAGGTGGGAGAGGAGCCACATCAATAGATGCAGAAACATCAGCAATAACATATGTTTCATGAATAGTGGAAGGAACATGTTGTAGTTGGTCTGCAACAACTTGATCATGCAGAACAACATCAACCAAAGCAACATCCTGGATCTGCTCTTGCAATAAAGGAGGTTCCTCATCATCTGACTGATAGGCTTGAATTATGTTCTGTAGTCCATTAGCAATCACAATGGTAGGAGGATGAAGAATAGTAGGCATTGCAGCCCTAGGAGGAATAACCTCCACTGCAAAAGGGGGCAAAAGCATATTTGTGTTGTCTCCTTCAAAGAAAGACATGTCTGAAGAAAAACTACTATTGCTAGGTGCTGGAAGCAGTACTTCCCCATCTGCCCAAGCCATTTCTTCCTGCTGCACAGCATCCATTAGATCCTCAAGATCTGCATTCTGGTTATTCTGCTGATTCTATTCCCAGTTATCCCAATTCTCTGCAATCTGAACATCCATATCATTGTTGTTGACAGCATCATCATGAAAACCATCAGCAGGCTCAACATTTTCAGGTAAAGGATGTGGGTCCACATTGGCAGGAGGAAAAGGATCCTCATCTGCAGGGCCTCCACCAAGGAGCTCACTTGCCAGCACTTCAATGGAGGAAGACCATCCATCTTCCTCAAACTCATCCCCTTCAGACCAACGCATACTTTTTGCGATGATATCTAAGTTCATTACTCTAGCCTTGACTACAATACGCCCCATGTGATCATCTTCCTTGTCCCAGGAGATCATGCGGCCAAACTTACTAACAGCACATGCCAAATCTTCAGTGTTAGAGAAATCAAACGGAACTCCCGTCATAAGCAACCAAACAGTTCTATTGAAGTGAACCCTCCTGTGGTTTCTGCCCTCATCATGCTTCACAAAAGTAATAAACACATCACCAAATTCATGAGGACTATCTAGCACCAACTTATCCCTGTCCCTAACCCTCGTGAGCCGAATATATGCCTCTCCGAACGGGTAGCGCTGAATGTCTCACAACCCCAACTGCCTATGCTCAACAATAAACTCCTCAAGAACATCTCTTACATTGGGGAATGGAGCATCGGCGGGGAGAGGATGGATGGTCTGATGAGGACATCAATACCATTGTTACACCCACAGCCCCTGCTGCTATACATATTGGACCAATTACTAGAGCTCGCGCACGCCAGCTAAATTACCAGGTACTTTCATTTCTTGGTAATGATTCTAATGTTCATGAGATATGATGCTGCCTAAATTGGATACATTCGTTTTGCTTACAAATGAAGGGCCTAGCTTGGAGAAGGATGAACATTGGAGCAAGAAAAAGCATGGAGATGATGTCATGCGCAAGGGGAACAAGAACGGAGTTACGAGTGATGATTTTAGGTCTTTGAAGCCACCATAACGAGTGCATGAAGCCTTGGACGAAATATACAAGATGCCACTTCATAAATTTCGTCCAGAGGCTATTATAGGTGTTGCGTCACCTTTTTTATTGGGCCAGGCCCATGTAATTTCGAAATACATTAGTATAGGCTATTTTTAGAGTCCGTATGTGTGGGGAAACAAGAGATAGGGTTGATTTCGGACCCCTCCACCAAGGGCCACGAAATTCCCCCTCTCTTCCTCCATATATACAGCCCTTAGGGCACCATTTAGACTTTGGGTTTTATTTAGTTAAAAGTTAGCCATCGCTTCAACTTCGTGTACTTCGTTTGTGTCCAACGACCAGACCAAGACCGCTTATGAAACCCCACTTTTATCAATACTTCATCCATACTCGCAATATTCAGATTGCTTAATCATATTCTTGCTTGTTCTTCGATTGCTTGCAGGAATAGACCTTCGTGGTCAGGTTGATCGTGCTCCAGCGTGGTCAATAACCTCTCGGAGTTGGTTTAGTGATTGCTAAGGTGCAACGTCGTGCACGTTTGTAGTCGGATCGTCAAAGTCGTCTCCACCAAATTGATAGTTATCATCCCATCGAAAGATCGGGACACCCCGCCTCTATCAAGTGGTATCAGATTTCCAGGTTGCTCGGTGAGATTTTACAGTTTTTCGTAGTTTAGACCGAGTCTGTTCTTCATACCTATAGTCCACGAAAAAGCCACAAAAAAAATTAGGGTTAGTTCATCATATCCGAATCAGTCTGAGCCATTGCATAATCTTTTCTGTATTTGCGTTGTTGAATTTGCGGTTGCATCGTCGTGTCTAGTTGCTGGTCTTAGTATCTAGGTCTTTAGAGTTTCGAGTTCAGTTCACAAGTTGTCACGCCGCCGCTGCATCATCATCATCATCATCATCATCGCTGCCATATACCACCATCGTCATCACCACTGCCATATACCACCATCGTCATCACCGCTGCCATATACCACCATCGTCATCACCGCTGCCATCTACCACCATCGACATTACCACAGCCATATACCACATATCCACCTCCATCACGCCAATCCGAGTCCACCTGCAACATATATCTGCCACCAGTCTGAGTTCCACCAGATTCATCTCCACCACCAGTCCTAGTCCGAGTCCAGTATTTATTTCTTTGTTTTCGACTTCCAGATCATGCCATACTCTGAGTCGTGATAGAGAAGGACTCCCGAACTTTCGTGTTACCCACAGTAGAAAAATAGCTCTAGTTTCAAAAAAAAAAATCTGGCTAGGCAGTTTCTAGACCATTTGTAGACTTTTTCGAAATAAAATTGTTGCGGAGCAAAAAAAAAGAGGAAAAAGAAGTGCAAAAAAAAGTGAAAAAAGAGAAAAAATTCAGAGTGTGCTCCTCCCTTGTTTACGTGCAACGTCGTGATTTTGTTAGTGTTCTAGGCTCGCGTCTCTAGCACAGTCTAGCCTAGGAACAGCACAGTACCGTCGTTGAGCGTTTATTCAACTTTGCATCTTTGAATTGATTATTGCTGACCCTTTTTGCTACCATATTCTAAGCCTTCCTAGCTCCACATACATCTACGTCGTGCGTTTGATTCTCCCTGGTAATCGCTCTATCCAAGCTTTGAGAGTTTTGACTACAACTGTTGCCGATCACCACCTGCTGCTGGGTAAGAACTGGTAAGAATTTGAGATTCGCTTGAAGGATTTGTGACACACCACCACCACCACCGCTTCCTAGTAGTCTGTAGAATCATATTATTTTGTGTTTCTATTACTGCTAACCATGCCAGGATCACTAGCCGATGAGATTGACTGGGAGAACATGACGAACAAGGATCTTCATGATAAGTTTCATCAAATGTTGGGTCAACAGGTGGAAGACGTGATGGCTAGTTTTGGAAAGGCATTGGAGAGGATGGATGACATTGAGAAGAAAATTGACACCAAGTTGGATGCCAAGTTTGATGAATTACTCAAACGTCTCCCACAACCAGTTCTACGCCGCGATACAGTAGGGCGAGCACAGCGTGTTCCTATTGAGCCAGGACAAAATTCTGGTGCCGCTGCTACTGCTGTTCGTGTTTCTGTAGCTCCTGCTGTTACTGCAGAGGTGGAGGACTATTACGAGGATGAGGTTGATCAAAATCAAAACTACGTGCAGCCACCAGCACCACCACCAGCAGGTCGACCTCAGGTATATAATCACAATGGTAGGCCTGCACCACCACCTCAGGTACGAGATGATGTTCATATTCCTAAACTGAAATTGAATATTCCACCATTTGAGGGTAGATATGTTCCTGATATATATCTTACTTAGGAGTTAGAAACTGAACAACGATTTACATGTTTACAATTTCCTGAGGAGAGACGGGTTGCTGCTGCTGTTTGTGCTTTCACTAGTTTTGCATGTGTATGGTGGTCTGAACATTGTAGATTATATCCTATTCCAACTACTTGGGCTGCTTTGAAAACTGCTATGCGTACGCGTTGGGTTCCACCATATTATCAACGTGAATTGCTTCAAAAATTGCAGCGTTTAAGACAAGGAAAAAATTCTATAGAAGAATATTATCAGGCATTACAAACTAGCATGATTAGATGTGGTATTGTTGAGGAGAATGAAGCTATGCTTGCACGTTTTCTGGGTGGATTAAATAGAGAGATTCAGACCATTCTAGACTATAAGGAGTATACTAATATCACTCGTTTATTCATCTTGCATGTAAAGCTGAACGTGAAGTGCAGGATCGACAAGCATTGGCGCGAACTAACTTTTCTGCAGGCCGACCTTCATCATGGACACTGCGTGCATCTTCTACTTCAACTGCACCAGCACCTCCATCAGGTGCCACCTCCAGCTGTGATACAAGAAAACAGGCACAACCACCATTATCTGCCAAGAGCGCACCTACGGGGCCTGCACAGCGTTCTTCTTCTTCCATAGCATCAACAGGGCACACAAGTGATATTATTTGTCGTCGTTGTAAGGAAGGAGGTCATTATGCGAGAGAATGCAAATCTCAGCGTGTGATGATTGCTACCGAGGATGGTGGGTATGAGACTATGATGAGGAGACTTTGGTTCTTATTACACGTGAAGAACATGGTGGAGATGATTCCGATAATGAGACGCAATACATGGCTCCTGAAGACGCTGACAGGTATGAATGTTTAGTTGCTCAACGTGTTTTGAGTGTGCAGGTCACACAAGCTGAGCAAAATCAGCACAATTTGTTCCATACCAAGGGAGTTGTGAAGGAACGTTCTGTGCGCGTCATCATATACGGAGGGAGCTTCAACAACTTGGCTAGCATGGAGATGGTGGAGAAGCTTTCTCTCACCACAAGACCACATCCACATCCTTACTACATGCAATGGTTCAACAACAGCGGCAAGGTTAAGGTAACACATACTGTTCGTGTGCACTTTAGTATCTCTACATATGCTGATTATGTTGATTGTGATGTGGTACCTATGCAAGCATGTTCCTTATTACTTGGTAGACCATGGCAATTTGATAAAAATTCTGTACACCATGGTAGAAACAATCAGTATACTCTTGTTCATAAGGATAAAAATATTACTTTGCTTCCTATGACTCCTGATTCCATTTTGAAAGATGATATTAATAGAGCTAATAAAGCAAAACAGGAGAAGAATAAGAGTGAAAATCAGATTGTGGCAAAAGAATTTGAGCAACAAATGAAGCCTACTAATAAACCATCTACTATTGCTTTTGAAATTAAATTGAAAATTGCATGTTTATTTGCCACCAAATCTGATATTGATGAGCTAGATTTCAGCAAATCTGTTTGCTATGCTTTTGTGTGCAAAGAGGCATTATTTTCATTCGAGGACGTGCCTTCCTCTTTGCCTCCTGCTGTCACTAACATTTTGCAGGAGTTCGCTGACGTCTTTCCACAAGACGTGCCACCAGGATTACCGCCTATTCGAGGGATTGAGCATCAGAATGACTTAATTCCCGGTGCTTCACTGCCAAACCGTGCGGCATACCGTACCAATCCAGAGGAGACGAAGGAGATTATGCGTCAAGTACAAGAGCTTCTCGACAAAGGTTATATACGTGAATCCCTTAGTCCTTGTGCTGTTCCTATTATTCTAGTGCCAAAAAAGGATGGTACATCGCGTATGTGTGTTGATTGTAGAGGCATTAATAATATTACTATTTGTTATCATCATCCTATTCCTAGGCTAGATGATATGCTTGATGAATTGAGTGGCTCTACAATATTCTCCAAAGTTGATTTGTGTAGTGGATACCATCAAATTCGTATGAAATTGGGGGATGAATGGAAAATAGCATTTAAAACTAAGTTTGGATTATATGAGTGGTTAGTCATGCCTTTTGGGTTAACTAATGCACCTAGTACTTTCATGAGACTAATGAACGAAGTTTTACGTGCTTTCATTGGAAGATTTGTGGTAGTCTATTTTGATGATATACTGATTTATAGCAGATCTTTGGAAGAACATTTGGAACATTTACGTGATGTTTTTATTGCTCTACGTGATGCACGTTTGTTTGGTAACCTTGGGAAGTGCACCTTTTGCACCGACTGAGTATCTTTTCTTGGCTATGTTGTTACTCCACAGGGAATTAAAGTTGATAAAGCCAAGATTGAAGCTATTGAGAGTTGGCCGCAGCCCAAAACGGTCACACAAGTGAGGAGTTTTCTTGGCCTCGCTAGATTCTATAGGCGTTTTGTGAGAGATTTCAGCACCATTGTTGCACCTGTCAATGAGCTTATAAAGAAAGATGTGCCTTTTCTTTGGGGTCCCGCATAGGAAGAAGCCTTCACGGTATTGAAAGATAAGTTGACACATGCTCCTTTACTCCAACTTCCTGATTTTAATAAGACTTTTGAGCTTGACTGTGATGCTAGTGGAATTGGATTAGGAGGTGTGTTATTACAAGATGGCAAGCATGTTGCATACTTTTCTGAAAAATTGAGTGGGCCTAGTCTGAATTATCCTACTTATGATAAAGAATTATATGCTCTTGTTCGGACTTTAGAAACATGGCAACATTATTTATGGCCCAAAGAATTTGTTACACAATCTGATCATGAATCTTTGAAACATATTAAAAGTCAAGCTAAACTGAATCGTAGACATGCTAAATGGGTTGAATTCATTGAGATTTCCCCTTATGTCATTAAACACAAGAAGGGAAAAGAAAATGTTATTGCTGATGCATTGTCTCATCGCTATACTATGCTTTCACAACTTGACTTCAAAATATTTGGTTTGGAGACCATCAAAGATCAATATGTGCATGATGCTGATTTTAAAGATGTAATGCAGAATTTTAAAGAAGGAAGAATGTGGAACAATTTTGTCATTAACGATGGATTTGTGTTTCGTGCTAACAAGCTATGCATTCCAGCTAGCTCCGTTTGTCTTTTGTTGTTGCAGGAGGCGCATGGAGGAGGATTAATGGGACACTTTGGCGTGAAGAAGACGGAGGACGTACTTGCTACACATTTCTTTTGGCCAAAGATGAGACGGAATGTTGAGCGTTTTATTGCTCGCTGCACTACATGTCAAAAATCTAAGTCATGACTCAAGCCTCATGGTTTATATATGCCTTTGCCTGTACCTAGTGTTCCTTGGGAGGATATATCTATGGACTTTGTTTTAGGTTTACCTCGAACAAAGAAGGGGAGGGATAGCATATTTGTTGTCGTGGATAGATTCTCGAAAATGGTACACTTTATATCATGTCATAAAAGCGATGATGCTGTTAATGTTGCTGATTTGTTCTTTCGTGAAATTATTCGCTTGCATGGTGTGCGAAATACTATTGTTTCAGATCGTGATACTAAATTTCTTAGCCACTTTTGGAGATGTTTATGGGCTAAGTTGGGGACTAAACTGCTTTTTAGTACTACTTGTCACCCCCAAACTGATGGACAAACTGAAGTAGTCAATAGAACATTGTCTACTATGCTTAGGGATGTTTTGAAGAATAATAAGAAAATGTGGGAGGAATGCTTGCCTCATATTGAATTTTCTTATAATCGTTCATTGCATTCTACTACTAAGATGTGCTCTTTTGAAGTTGTGTTTGGTTTCCTACCTCGTGCACCTATTGATTTGTTGCCTCTTCCATCTTCGGAGAAGTTTTATTTTGATGCTAAACAACATGCTGAATTGATTTTAAAAATGCATGAGTTAACTAAGGAAAACATTAAGCGTATGAATGCTAAATATAAACTTGCTGGAGATAAGGGTAGAAAACATGCTGTGTTTGCACCTGGAGATCTTGTTTGGTTACATTTGCATAAGGATAGATTTCCTGATTTGCACAAATCAAAGCTAATGCCACGTGTTGATGGTCCCTTTAAGGTGTTAGAGAAAATAAATGATAATGCATATAAACTTGAGCTGCCTGCAGATTTTGGGGTTAGTCCCACTTTTAACATTGCAGATTTGAAGCCTTATTTGGGTGAGGAAGATGAACTTCCGTCGAGGATGACTTCATTTCAAGAAGGGGAGGATGATGAGGGCATCAATACCATTGTTACACCCACAGCCCCTGCTGCTATACATATTGGACCAATTACTAGAGCTCGCGCACACCAGCTAAATTACCAGGTACTTCCGTTTCTTGGTAATGATTCTAATGTTCATGAGAATATGATGCCGCCTAAATTGGATACATTTGTTTTGCTTACAAATGAAGGGCCTGGCTTGGAGAAGGATGAAAATTGGAGCAAGAAAAAGCATGGAGATGATGGCATGCGCAAGGGGAACAAGAACGGAGTTACGAGTGATGATTTCAAGTCTTTGAAGCCACCATAACGAGTGCATGAAGCCTTGGACGAAATATACAAGATGCCACTTCATAAATTTCGTCTAGAGGCTATTATAGGTGCTGCGTCACCTTTTTTATTGGGCCAGGCCCATGTAATTTCGAAATACATTAGTATAGGCTATTTTTAGAGTCCGTATGTGTGGGGAAACAAGAGATAGGGTTGATTTCGGACCCCTCCACCAAGGGCCACGAAATTCCCCCTCTCTTCCTCCATATATACAGCCCTTAGGGCACCGTTTAGACTTTGGGTTTTATTTAGTTAAAAGTTAGCCATCGCTTCAACTTCGTGTACTTCGTTTGTGTCCAACGACCAGACCAAGACCGCTTATGAAACCCCACTTTTATCAATACTTCATCCATACTCACAATATTCAGATTGCTTAATCGTATTCTTGCTTGTTCTTTGATTTCTTGCAGGAATAGACCTTCGTGGTCAGGTTGATCGTGCTCCAGCATGGTCAATAACCTCTCGGAGTTGGTTTAGCGATAGCTAAGGCGCAACTTCGTGCACGTTTGTAGTCGGATCGTCAAAGTCATCTCCTCCAAATCGATAGTTATTATCTCATCGAAAGATCGGGACACCCCACCTCTATCATGGTCGCAATCGCCCAATCTTCCTGGCGACGAGGACGATGCGGCAGCACCACCCGAGCCACCCCCTTGCGGCCAAGGACCTGCTCAATGTCGAAGCCATGGGGCATGAAGGGACGCGGGTGTTGGCCATCGGAGCCGCAGAACGAGCACTCGCCCGTGATGTCAAGCTCAAGGTGATGGGAGCAGAGTTTGAGCACTATGGTGAAACAGAGGAGCAGTGCGGAGAAGTTGAGGAGGCAAGTGCAAAATGAGTCTGGAAATTAGGAAAAGATCCCAAACAGAGCTCGCTAAAAGAGGAAACTAGCGAGTGGTCGCGGGCCGGGCCAGTGGACTTGAACCAGTCCTGGACCACATCCAAGTCCCAGGCCTCATTTGGTGGGCTGGGGAAAGTAGCAAAACTCAGTGAAGGAAAACGCCGAGGAAGGCAAGTGTCATGACACTCCCGAGCAAAGTGGCCCATCTTGCCACACGCGTAGCATGGTAACGAGTTATTTGAACGACCCAGATTCCCGCCCTCTGCAGTCACTGCGTGATCCTCTCCTGAGGAGTTAATATTGGGCATTAAGGGCACATTATTGTCTGTGGCCACATTATTGCTGGTGGTCCGAATATTCGCCAAATGAGCAAAAACTGACTACCGGAGTAGATCGCCTCTGTCAGCGGCAGATCGCGGGTGCGGTCCACTAGTGACCAAAGTCCAAGAAGCTTCTTCCTCACGATAGGAAAGTTGTTCTTCACGTAGCTAGTTAGGTCCTCCAAAGCCCCAAAGATTGAAAACTAACACAAAATCCTTTTCAACCACCCGGTCATGATTATAGATCTCAAAACCCACTGCTTTTGAGGCAACAGAAAACTTGAACGTTCCGTCCTTGAGATGAAGCACACGAAAACCTTGGGGATAACCACCAAAACATGATTGCAACGTGATACTAACCATGTGGCAATCCAATCGAAAACAAGCATGGCAAAAGGAAACCACCAAAGTGAACTCTCATTGACGAAAACCAGGCAAAAACATGACTGGATTACCAAACTTTAGCCTCATTGAGTGTTGAAAATCTTTACCTCAAGAAAAGTTGAGTGAAGGAGGATCTATGACCATCCTAGTAGCAACTCTTCCCACAAAGAAACCAGATTTTGGTTGGTGGCTGCCACCCTCGGAGTGACAAGTGGCAGGAGGGCAGTGGCCGCCGGCGCCGGAGTGGCAACCGGCGGTATGAAGTGTGGCCGCCGGGGCCGGAGTGGCCACCGGCGGTGATCGCCTAGGGGGAGCCTAGGAGGGGGAGCCTAGGAGGGGGTGATCAACTACAGATGTTGTGACGGTCAAGAGCATTCTCCAAGTTCTTCGATTGTATGGCATGGCTAGCCAAGGTGGATTTAATCCCGATATTCACTTTATCAAAAGGCTCTAATGGGTTGGTTCTGAATCTTGCAAGCTGGGAATCAATGAGATGTGTAGGCATCTTTGTTGTACTTATTATTTGAATCTTATTTGTTGGTTCTGAATCTTGCAAGCTAGGAATCAATAAGATGTGTTGGCATCTTTGTTGTACTTATTATTTGGATCTTATTTGTTGGTTCTGAATCTTGCAAGCTGGAAATCAATGATATGTGTAGGCATATTTGTTGTACTTATTATTTGGATCTTATTTGTTGGTCCTGAATCTTGCAAGCTGGGAAACACGACATGATGATGCAGAGGACAACAACCATAACAAACAGTTCAAACTTGGTAGTATTATCTTTGTGAAAGTGCGACAAATGTGCTGATCGTGTGCGTCCTGAGAATAATAATTCTAATTGTTGTGCATGTTGATCATGTGGCACTGATAGAACGAGCCAATGCATTGCTTGTTTTAAGTATAAATTTCTATTAAAGCTAATTAAATTTAAGTAAAGTGACCACTAACTCCTGTTATTACAGTACCAATACAGACCCACTCGTGAACCGACGTGTGGCCGGAGTAGGTTTCTTAATGGAGGTGTTTCAATGCGCCGAGGGTGCATCTTCTGCCGGGCGTGCAGCCGACGAGGGAGGGGTAGTAACTGTTGTCGCCTGTACATAGTCAGCTTACTGTTGAATCCAGTTCCCCAAGGGCTGAAAAACGAACTGCTGCCGTTGCCTACACACTCGTTCACTCGAAGAGACTCCAATGGCGATCCGAGGGGTGAGCCTGCTAGATATGGACTTCAGCAAGGAGTTCCCCTTTGAGTTCGCCGGTCAGTCCTATGGCTGCACCAAGTTGAATGTGATGTACACCAACGATCCGAACTCGGTCAAGCTCTGCCTCGCCGAGCAGTATCTACAGGACGAGAAAGCACAAGGTTGCAGGACTAGACCTTGTGCCCATCCATTCGTCTCCTGAAAGGGACCAGCGGATCACCGTCGCCCAGGTATGTGTGCGGGACGAGGTTCTCATCTACCACTTCTGTAGGGCCATCAGAGGTTCTGGAGCATTCGCCCGTTTCATCGGCAGCGCCGACTGCACCTTCGCTACGGTGGAGAGAAGGAAGAACGTGACGATTCGGCCATCTGGTGCAACAAGCTTGTCGACCTCCAGAAGCAATACAAGATCATCCGCAATGGGCAGGAGAAGGACTCCGTGGTTGACCTCGCCGAGACCATCATCGACCCCTGATACGCCAACATGAAAGAAAACAACGATACCAAGGACCTGAACACGTGGGAGGTACCTCTGAATCTAGCCTACATAACCTACGTGGCCAAGGATGCATACGCATGCTACGACATGTACAGGCAGATCTTGGACATGAGGGCGTGTCTGCTTCCCGTAACCGACGAGTACACGGACAACCATAGCACTTGATCAAGCATGCCAGGAAGGTCTAGATGTTGTTCTTTATCTGTTTATAAGCACCTTTATCATCTGACTGTTTCATGCATTAGCCTATGTGTCGTAATTATCTGTTTTGTCCGAAATATTTCTTTTAAGAACCCATTAACCTGATTGCTTTTTAGTGGCTATTTGCTTAAGTATGTAACTAGTTCACTTGTCCGTTAAAAAAACTAGTTCACTCGGCTGTCGTGCTTTGAATTTCCTTCCTCCCAACATATTCCCCTCCTCAGGTGGACCCAGCAGGTCTGTGAATTTTCTCCCACTTTCTTTTTCGATGTAGACTGAGTTTTCTCCCAGTACTTTTCCCTAGAACCAACTCAACTGTCCCACGTCTAGCCTAAAAATTAATAATACCCCACGTACTATTTACTCATCAAATTTAAATAATATTTTATTTCATCAGTTGAAAGTTCTTACAAAATAATAATAATAATTGTTTATATATAACTTGGCAAGTTAACTCCTAGTGATTGTGATAGAGGCAAAGGTGTCCCGTCTTTCGATGAGATGGTGGCTATCGTTTTGGAGGAAGTCAACTTTGACGATCCGACTACGAACGTGCGAGGACGTCGCACCTTAGCAATCGCTAAACCAACTCCGAGAGGTTATTGACCACGCCGGAGCATGATCAACCTGACCACGAAGGTCTGTTTCCTGCAGGCAAACGAAGAACAAGCAAAAAACTAAGATTGCAATCTGGATATTGCGAATATAAGAGGAAAGCTTTATTGATCAAGGTAGGGTTTTGTGACGCCTTTGTCTGGTCGTTGAACACAAACCAAGTACGCGAAGTTGCAGCTATGGAGAACTTTTAATCTAAACAAAACCCAAAGTCTAAACGGTGCCCTAAGGGTTGTATATATGGAGGAAGTGGGGGGGGGGGGGAATTTCGTGGCCCTTGGGGAAGGGGTCCGAAACCAACCCTATCTCTTGTTTCCCCACACATACGGACTCTAAAAACAGCCTATACTTATGTATTTCGAAATTACATGGGCCTGGCCCAAAAATAAGGTGACGCAGCACCTAGAATAGCCCCTGGACGAAATTTATGAAGTGGCATCTTGTATATTTCGTCCAAGGCTTCATGCACTCCTTCTGGTGGCTCCATTCTTGTTCCCCTGAAATCATCACTTGCAACTCCGTTCTTGTTCCCCTGGCGCATGCCATCAACTCCATGCTTGTTCTTGCTCCAATGTCCATCCTTCTCCAAGCTACGCCCTTCATTTGTAATCAAAACAAATGAATCCAATTTAGGCAGCATCATATTCTCATGAACATTAGAATCATTACCAAGAAACGAAAGTACCTGGTAATTAATTTAGCGTGCGCGAGCTACCTCTTCCTCTACAAGAGCGCACCAACCTCGACGCAAGTGCTCGTGCAAGCTACATCAAGAAGATGCACGAAGATACAAGGCACACCATTGAGCGCCAAGTACAACGACTAGCGAGCAAGCTCAACGTTAACAAGCAACCCATGGTCTTCAACATTGGCGATCTCGTGTGGCTCCACCTTTGCACAGACCGCTTCCCCAACGAACGCAAGTCCAAACTTCTACCACGAGCCGATGGACCCTTCAAGGTGCTTGCGCGCTACAACAACAATGCCTACAAGATCGACATCCCACGAGACTAATACTCCGTGAGCGACATCTTCAACATCCAAGATCTCTCCCCGTACCATGGTGATGAGGATTTCGATCTGAGGTCGGATCTTTCCCAAGGGAGGGGAGATGATGCGGAGCATCCTTCGATCATCCCCATGGGCACTACTTCGACTACACAAGCTCCAAGTGAACCCATGACAAGAGCTCGAGCATGTGCCATCCAATCCGAGGTTAACTCTCTCCTTGTCGAACTTCCCTTTGACCCACTTGAGACATGGCTACTACCTCAAATGGAGATGCTTTGCGTGCTTAGGTACCAAGGAACCAACCTAGAAGAAGCTACAACTCAAGATGGACATCAAGAGCAAGAGGAGGAGCTGCAGAGTCCAGAATGGGCGGTACTACCGCTCAAGCCAAGCGGTACTACCGCTAGGTCGAGCCAAGCGGCACTATCGCTTGACATCCGTCCTACTTCCGCCGAACCGGACAAACTCCAGGAATTGCATGACGCCAGAGCGATACTACCGCCCCTCCAAGCGGTACTACCGCTGAAGAACCTCAAGCGGTACTACCGCCCTGCCTGCGTGCAGCGTTCCAGGCCGAGGCCCATGTACTTGTTTCGCCCCAACTTACCCCTTCGAGGACCTAGACTATAAATAGACCGTCCCCTCATCCTTTCTAGGGTTAGCATTGGTTTAGCTCATATTTGTGTGAGAGCCTTGCTCATCCACTTGGTTACTTCTCCTCGGAGCTCACGACCTCTTCGGAGAAGATCCCCCAAGCGGATTCAGGACCCCTTTCTAGGGAAGACCCCCAAGACTTCCTCACAGACAAGGTCGGTTCCTTTGTATCCTTACCTTTGTTGACTTTGGATCTTGTGTATCTCTTTGTGTTCGGTGATCTAGCACACGTGTGATTGATTCTATGTCGGTTTAGTGAATCTCTCTCATTTTCCCCGTGTTTCCCCTTTGTGCTTCCGCGTGTTCTTTGTGATTCCCCGTAGGATCCACTCCAAACGTGAAAGATCGTCCACATAGGGTTCCGCCCTACATCATCTTGGTATCATGAGCCACGTTGATCACATTTTTGGAGCCCCTACCCCATGTTTTCTAGCTTGACTTTGTTGTTTTCGTCCTAAATCCAAAAATCCCCACCAAAAATAGCCCCAATTTTTTTTTGTGATTTGTTGGTTTGATGATGTTTTGTTGATTTTGATCCGTGGATTTGCTTGGTTTCAAATGGATCTAGCATTCCCCCAAGTTTCACCTCTTTCCATCCACAAAATCCATCGAATTTTGACCCCGAAATCATCCATTTCCGCCCCAAAATCACGCAACGATTCGAGCAGTCGAGAAAATCCCGACACGAGCGGTACTAGCGCCCTCCAAGCGGTACTACCTCTGAGAATCACAAGCGGTTCTACCGCCCCACGAACGGTACTACCGTCAGGCCCTGTTTCAGCCGAAACAGTCGAGAAAATCCCGACACGGGCGGTAGTACCGCCCAGGCCAGTTTCAGCTTTCCGAGTTTCACCATTTTCACCGTAACTTCCACATCCGGAGTCCGATTTTCGCGTTCTTTAGCTCGTTGAGAAGCTATTGACATCCCCCATCCACCTAGACATGCTACAACATCTTTAGACACCATCTAATTTTCTGAACGTTGGCATCTTTGCCTAGGGCTTACACCACATCATCCGCTATACCACCTCCAGTTTCCGCTACCACCATTGTTGCTTTTGGTCTTTGAGAATTTGAGTTGTGGTTCCCGTGTCCTATTGTGTTTCGGCTACATAGGTACGGTTCGACGTCAACATTACCACCGCTCATCTTCGCCAAGGACTCATCATCGTCAAGGACGGTAACCTCGACGACATCTTTGTCATATCTCCCAATTGCATTGATAACCACATAGCCTTACTTTTGCGTTGCTTACCTATCGAGACTAGCCATTGAGTATTGCTGGCAACGTGACTTGTGCACATTAGTGATCATACTCCATAGCATACATACCATACCATAGTGGTGCATATCTTGGGATCCACTTGTGTGTCACAAAGTTGTCATCGCATACACAATTGCTATCTTGGTTCGTGAAGTTTTGCATGAGAAAAGAGCTCAAAAGAGAAAGAGCCAATCAAGCTTTTAAGCAAAAGAGAAAGATAAGCAAAGAGCTTACAAACAAGAACCATAGCATCATACTACATTAAGATTGTCATACTCGATCATCTTGGATCATAGCACCGAAATACCATAAATATAGCATACTTGGGATAGAGATCATTGCATTTTTGCCTGGTAGGTTGTGCACAAGCTCCGTATCCGCCGATTGTGCAATCGTGCTAGCGTCTCTCTAGTATTGTGAAACAAGAGCATTTTCGTGGATTCCACATTTTGGCTCACTTTTGGTTTGCACAATCCCAGTTATCTATTTGCGTGTGTGTTTCCGTGTACCACTACTTGCTTGGTCTACTTGTTACATTTGCGAATTTGCGAATCTTTTTCAACATCTTTGAGTCAAACTAACGATTGCGATCAATTTTGTTCCACCATCCTAACCAAGCTCCACCATAAGCTTTTACTTGTGTAGGTGTGAGAACCGACAAGAATTGGTACCAAAAGTGCTATTTCATTGTCCGCATTTGAGTGAACTTGATTCATCTTCAACATCGGTCAAGGTACATTTGGTATACGTTCTTCTCCTTCTACCACTTACATTTTGTTTGGAATGATGGATAGGCCAAGTTCTTCTACAAATCCACCCCTCATCGAGAACGACGACGACATGTCATCATTCGCCACAAAGAGCCACCTCTTTGGTGCTCAAAGTGCGTTACACCAAGAGCAACAAGCTATGAGTGACAGCATCGACAACCTCGCCACCGACTTGCGACTTTCCGAGCAACGTACAAAAGACTACTTCGACAACAAGTTCGACGCTCACAAGTAAGAGAATGATGCAAGAATGGATGAGATACGTGCCTTGATGAGGAACCGGCATCCTTCCACTTCTTCATCCTCAAGACGGAGCCGCTCGAGTCGACACTCCGACGACACCTTCTCCGACTCAAGTACACTGTCATCGAACACTCTTCGACGAGCCGCACGTCACGACCGTCATGCATCTCGCAACCCGCTACATGACAAGCATTCAAAGGAGCAAGTCGATGAGCAAGTCCCTCGTCCTCAATCAAACCAAGTCGTTTTTGCTCAAGCTCAAGAACGGCAATGACTACGGCGCCAAGAAGAAGAACGAGCGCGTCTACACCAGGAAGAGCAAGAGGCCGAGGCTCAACGTCTTCAACAACAACAACGAGAAGCACAAGCCCTTGAGGCGCAACGTGCCCTTCAAGAATCAAGTCGAGCCAACGCCAACCGCAATCGCGAACGGTGCAATCAAGAGGAAGCTCTTCAAGAAGAAATCCAAGAGAGGAACTACCAACCGCGTGTGCAACGTCAAGGTCCACAACCTCCTCCACAAGCTCGACAAGCTCTACCTCAACTTCAAGCTCAACAAGAACAAGTTGACCATGGACTTCCTCCACGCCAAGAGAAACATGAGGATGATTACCCTCCACGTCAAGGGCCTCATCATCACCATCGCCAACAACACAATGAAGACCAACGCTATGGAAAGCTCAAATTCACAATGCCCAAGTTCAATGGAAGCAATGATCCCGAAGAATACCTCTCATGGGCATTGAAGGTCGACAAAATTTTCCGTTTATACAACTACGAGGAAGAGAAGAAGATCTCTATGGCATCGCTTGAGTTCCAAGACTATGTGCTCATATGGTGGGAATAAGTCCTTGAGCGCCGTGAAGCAAGAGGTGAACCACCCATCACCACTTGGGCTCAAATGAAGGAAGTCATGCGAGCATGTTTTGTGCCAACCTACTACAACCGCGATCTCTTCAAGAAGCTACAACCCCTCAAGCAAGGAACAAAGAGTGTTGAAGAATACTACAAGGAAATGGAGATTGCCATGATTCGAGCCAATGTCACGGAAGATGATGAGCAAACAATGGCACGATTCTTGAATGGACTCAATCATCCCATCAAGAAGATCGCCGACTTCCAACCCTACTCCAACCTCATTGAGCTCGTGCATCAAGCGACCAAGGCGGAACGTCAAGTGCAAGATGACTTCAAGTATGCCAAGTACTCATCCAAGACCTACGGCTTCTCCAACAATCAAGCTTCAACAACTCCTCCAACATCTACATCAACCAAACCTTCTCCAAGCAATGACAACAAGTCAAGTTACAAGAAACCTTCGTCAAGTTCAAGTCATCTTCCTCCTAATACAAGCAACTTCGAGACGCGTGCTTCGTCATCTACTCCGACCGATGAGACCATCAAGACAAGCTCCTTCAAGTGTTTCACTTGCGGAGGCCGAGGCCACAAGTCCTATGAATGCACAGATAAGCGCACCATGATCCTCAACGACGATGGCACCTATGACTCCATGAGTGATGAGGAGATGGAAGCTCTTGAGCAAGTGGCCATGCACCGGCGCGTGAACGAGGATGAAGATGATCAAGTCTTTTGTGATTAGGATACGAGCCCCGCTCTCGTTGTCTCCAAGGTCTTGACTCTTCAACATCAACAAGAAGAAGACCAAAGATGCCACATCTCCCACACAAAGGCCGGCATCAATGGAAGGTTTGTCAAGGTCATCATCGATGGAGGTAGTTGTCACAACTTGGAAAGCGAAGAACTATGCTCCAAGCTTCAATTGGTCAAGAGGAAGCACCCGCACCCCTACAAGGTTCAATGGCTAAGTGACTCCGACACTATACGAGTCGAGCATACGGTCCAAGTCTCCTTCAAAATCGGTGCATATGAGGACACTTTGGAGTGTGATGTGGTCCCAATGTCCGTTTTCCACCTCCTTCTTGGTCCATCATGGCAATTCGACCGTGGTGTCATCCAAAATGGGCGTACCAATCACTATAGCTTCAAGATGAAAGGGAAGGAGTATGTTCTACGACCTATGTCTCCTAGTCAAGTGATAGCCGACAAGCAAGCCACCCATCATGGAGAGAAGAGTGAGAAAGTTACCCACCCAAAAGTGAGTGAGAGCCACAAGCCAAACTTGAGCGCCTCTTCACCTAGAGAGAAAAACCTCATCCTATTTGCCACCAAAAGTGAGATGAGAGAAGTGTGTGAGAACCCATCGAGTGTGATGCACTTTGTCCTTGTGTGCAAGGATGGAGAGCCAACAACTAACACCTCTCACGAGCTACCTTTAGTGTTTCAATCTCTTTTGCAGGAATTCCAAGATGTTTTTCCCGATGAGCTACCTCCGGGTCTACCTCCACTACGAGGCATTAGGCATCGAATCGAGCTCATCCCGGGAGCGCCACTTCCAAACAAAGCTCCATACCGAGTCAATCCCAAAGAAACCAAGGAGATTCAACGGCAAGTACAACAACTCATCGACAACGGTCATGTACGTGAAAGCTGAAGCCCTTGTGCCATTCCCGTTATACTTGTGCCAAAAATCGATGGAAGTTTCCGCTTGTGTTCCGATTGTAGACCTATAAATGCTATTACCGTTTGCTATAGGCATCCCATTCCTCGCTTAGATGATATGCTTGATGAACTTAGTGGAGCCAACTTTTTCTCAAAAATTGATCTTAAAAGTGGCTATTATCAAATCCGCATTCAAGAAGGTGATGAGTGGAAAACTGCTTTCGAAATAAAATTTGGCTTATATGAGTGGTTAGTGATGCCTATGAGTTTGTCGGAAGCACCCGGTACTTTCGTGCGGATTATGCATCATGTGCTTCGACCTTATATTGGAGTCTTTGTTGTGGTTTACTTTAATGATATTCTTGTGTTTAGCAAAACCATGAAAGAGCATATTAATCATGTTAAATCTGTGTTGCAAACCCTTCGCAAGGAAAGCCTTTATGCAAACCTGAAAAAATGCACTTTTGGCATTGACAAAGTGGTTTTCTTGGGTTTTGTTGTCTCTTCCAAGGGTGTCCATGTTGATGAAGCTAAAATTGAAGCAATTAAAACTTGGCCCCAACCCACCAATTTGCAACAAGTGCGTAGTTTTCTTGGTCTTGCAGGTTTTTATCGCCGCTTTGTGAAAAACTTTAGCACCATCGCCGCTCCTTTACATGCTTTGAGTTAGAAGAATGCTCCTTTTGTTTGGGGATCTTTGCAATCCACCACTTTTGATGAGCCCAAGTCTTTGCTTACTCATGCTCCGATTCTTGCTTTGCCTAACTTTGACAAAACTTTTGAGGTTCATTGTGATGCAAGAGGTACCGGAATTGGTGGAGTTTTGATGCAAGAAAAATGAGCCATTGCTTATTTTAGTGAAAAACTCTCCGCTGCTCAACTTAACTATCCCATTTATGACAACGAATTGTATGCTTTAGTGCATGTGCTACATGTTTGGGAACATTACCTTAGACCTCATGAGTTTGTCATCCATACCGATCATGAAACGCTTAAGTACTTAAAAGGCCAAACTAAGTTGAACAAGCGTCATGCCAAATGGAGTGAATTTATTGAATCTTTCCCCTATGTGATCAAGTACATTAAGGGCAAGGAAAATGTAGTTGCGGATGCACTTTCACGCATATGCACACTTGTCACTACACTTGAGTTGAAGGTTATTGACTTTGAGCACATAAAAGACTTCTATGCGAATGATCCTACCTTTGCTACTCCTTATGCTAAATGTTTGACTCATACATCTTGGGAACGATATTACATCAAGGATGATTATCTTATGAGAGCTAACAAACTATGCATTCCCGAGTCTTGTCTTCGTTTGCTTCTTTTGCAAGAGGCTCATGGAGGCGGACTTATGGGACATTTTGGATGCGACAAGACTTTCGCCACGCTCTCCAAGAACTACTTTTGGCCAAAGATGTTCCGCGATGTCTCACGCTTCACCACAGGATGCTCAACATGTCGCAAAGCTAAGTCTAAAGCTCAATCCCATGGTCTTTACATGCCTCTTCCTATTCCTTATCAACCTTGGGAAGACATTAGCATGGATTTTGTACTTGGTTTGCCTAGAACTCAAAATGGCAAGGATTCCGTCTTTGTTGTTGTGGATAGATTTTCTAAGATGGCACATTTCATTCCTTGCAACAAGATAGACGATGCTTCACATATTGCCAATCTCTTTTGTAGGGAAATCCTGCGACTTCATGGAGTGCCAAAGACGATTGTCTCCGACCACGACGTCAAGTTCTTGAGTTACTTTTGGAAGACACTATGCGCCAAACTTGGAATCAAGCTATTGTTCTCTTCGGCATAACATCCTCAAACCGACGGCCAAACGGAGGTGACAAACCGTGCACTCTCCACTCTACTTCGCGTGTTGATCAAGAAGAACATCAAGGAGTGGGAGGCATGTCTACCCATCGCCGAGTACGCCTACAACCGTGCAAGACATTCGACGACCGGCAAGTCCCCCTTCGGGGTCGTCTACGGCTTCAACCCGTTGTCCCCATTGGACATTCTACCTCTTCCTCTACAAGAGTGCACCAACCTCGATGCAAGTTCTCGTGCAAGCTACATCAAGAAGATGCACGAAGATACAAGGCACACCATCGAGCTCCAAGTACAACAACTAGTGACCAAGCTCAACATCAACAAGCAACCCATGGTCTTCAACATTAGCGATCTCGTGTGGCTCCACCTTCACAAGGACCGCTTCCCCAACGAACGCAAGTACAAACTTCTACCACGAGCCGATGGACCCTTCAAGGTGCTTGCGCGCTACAACAACAACGCCTACAAGATCGACATCCCACGAGACAAATACTCTGTGAGCGACATCTTCAACATCCATGATCTCTCCCCGTACCATGGTGATGAGGATTTCGATCCGAGGTCGGATCTTTCCCAAGGGAGGGGAGATGATGAGGAGCATCCTTCGATTATCCCCGTGGGCACTACTTCGACTATAGAAGCTCCAAGTGGACCCATGACAAGAGCTCAAGCACGTGCCATCCAATCCGAGGTTAACTCTCTCCTTGTCGGACTTCCCTTTGACCCACTTGAGACATGGCTACTACCTCAAATGGAGATGCTTTGCATGCTTAGGTACCAAGGAACCAACCTAGAAGAAGCTACATCTCAAGATGGACATCAAGAGCAATAGGAGGAGCTGCAGAGTCCAGAATGGGTGGTACTACCGCTCAAGCCAAGCGGCACTACCGCTGAGCCAAGCCAAGCGGCACTACCGCTCGCCATCCGTCCTACTTCCGCCGAACCCGACAAACTCCAGGAATCGAACGGCGCTAGAGTGGTACTACCGCCCCTCCAATCGGTACTACCGCTGAAGCACCTCAAGCGGTACTACTGCCCTGCCTGCGTGCAGTGTTCCGGGCCGAGGCCCATGTACTTGTTTCGCCCCAACTTACCCCTTCGAGGACCTAGACTATAAATAGACCGTCCCCTCATCCTTTCTAGGGTTAGCATTGGTTTAGCTCATATTTGTGTGAGAGCCTTGCTCATCCACTTGGTTACTTCTCCTCGGAGCTCACGACCTCTTCGGAGAAGATCCCCCAAGCGGATTCAAGACCCCTTTCTAGGGAAGACTCCCAAGACTTCCTCACAGAGAAGGTCGGTTCCTTTGTATCCTTACCTTTTTGACTTTGGATCTCGTGTATCTCTTTGTGTTTGGTGATCTAGCACTCGTGTGATTGATTCTATGTCGGTTTAGTGAATCTATCTCGTTTTCCCCGTGTTTCCCCTTTGTGCTTCCGCGTGTTCTTCGTGATTCCCCGTAGGATCCACTCCAAATGTGAAAGATCGTCCACATAGGGTTCCACCCTACATCACACCTCCTAATACAATTCCACTAGCATCACATTCAAGCTCAAAAGTCTTATTAAAATCAGGAAGTGGGAGTAAAGGAGCATGTGTCAACTTATCTTTCAATACCGTGAAGGCTTCTTCCTGTGCGGTACCCCAAAGAAATGGCACATCCTTCTTTGTAAGCTCATTGAGAGGTGCAGCAATGGTGCTAAAATCTCTCACAAAAGCCTATAGAAACCAGCGAGTCCAAGAAAACTCCTCACTTGTGTGACCGTTTTGCGGTGCGACCAACTCTCAATAGCTTCAATCTTTGCTTTATCAACTTCAATTCCCTATGGAGTAATAACATAGCCAAGAAAAGATACGCGGTTGGTGCAAAAGGTGCACTTCCCAAGGTTACCAAACAAATGTGCATCACGTAGAGCAATAAAAACAACACGTAAATGTTCCAAATGGTCTTCCAAAGATTTGCTATAAATCAGTATATCATCAAAATAGACTACCACAAATCGTCCAATGAAAGCACGTAAAACTTCATTCATTAGTGTCATGAAAGTACTAGGTGCATTAGTTAACCCAAAAGGCATGACTAACCACTCATATAAACCAAACTTAGTTTTAAATGTTGTTTTCCATTCATCACCCAATTTCATACGAATTTGATGGTATCCACTACGCAAATCTCAAATTCTTACCAGTTCTTACCCAGCAGCAGGCGGTGATCGGCAACCGTTGTATTCAAAACTCTCAAAGCTTGGATAGAGCGATTACCAGAGAGAGTCAAATGCACGACGTAGATGTATGTGGAGCTGGGAAGGCTTGTAATATGGTAGCAAAAAGGGTCAGCAATAATCAATTCAGAGATGCAAAGTTGAATAAACGCTCAACCACGGTACTATGCTGGTCCTAGGCTAGACTGTGCTAGAGACGCGAGCCTAGAACACCAACAAAATCACGGCGCGGCACGTAAACAAGGGAGGAGCACACTCTGATTTTTTTTTCTTTTTTTCCCTTTTTTTGCACTTTTTTTCCTCTTTTCTTTTTTTGCTCCGCAACAATTTTTTTCGAAAAAGTCTACAAATGGTCTAAAAACTGCCTAGCCAGATTTTTTTTGAGTTTGGAACTATTTCTCTACTACGGGTAGCACGGAAGTTGGGGAGTCCTTCTATGTCACGAATCGGAGTATGGCGTGATCTGGAAATCCAAACCAGAGTAACAAAATACTGGACTCGGAATAGGACTGGTGGCGGAGATGAATTTGGTGGAACTCGGACTAGTGGCGGATATATGTTGCAGGTGGACTCGGATTGGCGTGATGGCGGTGGATATGTGGTGGCGTATATGGACTCGGATTGGTGGTGAATATGTGGTGGTGGTATATGGCAGCAGCGACGATGATGATGCGATGGTGATATATGGCAGCGGCGATGTGACAACCTGTGAACAGAACTCGAAACTCTAAAGGACTAGACGCTAAGACCAGCAACTTGACACGATGATGCAACCGCAAATTCAACAAAGCAAATACAGAAAAGATTATGCAAACGCTCAGATTGGTTCGAATGGGATGAACTAACCCTAATTTATTTGGCTTTTTGTGGACTATAGGTATGAAGAATAGACTCGATCTAAACTACGAAAAACTGTAAAATCTCACCGAGCAACCTGGAAATCTGATACCACTTGATAGAGGCAAAGGTGTCCCGTCTTTCAATGAGATGATGGCTATCATTTTGGAGGAAGTCGACTTTGACGATCCGATTACGAACGTGCGATGACGTCGCGCCTTAGCAATCGCTAAACCAACTCCGAGAGGTTATTGACCACACTGGAGCATGATCAACCTGACCATGAAGGTCTGTTTCCTACAGGCAAACGAAGAACAAGCAAGAAACTAAGATTGCAATCTAGATATTGCGAATATAAGAGGAAAGCTTTATTGATCAAGGTGGGGTTCTGTGACGCCTTTATCTGGTCGTTGAACACAAACGAAGTACACGAAGTTGCAGCTATGGCGAACTTTTAATCTAAACAAAACCCATAGTCTAAACGGTGCCCTAAGGGCTGTATATATGGAGGAAGAGGGGGGGAATTTCGTGGCCCTTGGGGAAGGGGTCCAAAACCAACCCTATCTCTTGTTTCCCGACACATACAGACTCTAAAAACAGCCTATACTTATGTATTTCGAAATTACATGGGCCTGGCCAATAATAAGGTGACGCAGCACCTAGAATAGCCTCTGGACGAAATTTATGAAGTGGCATCTTGTATATTTCGTCCAAGGCTTCATGCACTCGTTATGGTGGCTTCAAATTCCTGAAATCATCACTTGCAACTCCATTCTTGTTCCCCTGGCGCATGCCATCAACTCCATGCTTGTTCTGGCTCCAATGTCCATCCTTCTCCAAGCTAGGCCCTTCATTTCTAATCAAAACAAATGTATCCAATTTAGGCAGCATCATATTCTCATGAACATTAGAATCATTACCAAGAAATGAAAGTACCTGGTAATTTAATTGGCGTGCGCGAGCTCTAGTAATTGGTCCGGTATATGTAACAGTAGGGGCTGTGGGTGTAACAATGGTATTGATGTCCTCATCAGATTGCGTACATAAGCTTGCAAATTTTTTACTCACCAATGCAGTAATAGATGTGCAATCATGTGTTTATGTTTTTATAACATTTCTCCGTCTAGCCCAATATGATATTTTCACCCAGGCCAGCAAGTCCACGGATTTCGAGAAAAATGCAAATGGATTTAAACGGGCTGCATAGATGCTACATCATTGTTTCACCCAGCCCACCAAAAGGACTAAAAAACAAATGGACTTGCTGACATGTGGGCCAGTAGGTCGAAGCCTAAGAATGCGTTGGATTTACATCCAACGGCCAACATTCTTCTTCAATCTCTCGTCTTCTTCCCCCAGCGCTGTCGGGGACGCCTGCTCCAGCCTTCGGCGTCCAGTGGCGTTGTTTTGCGCTCCTCAGCGAAATGCTACCCCACTGACGGCCAGGCCATCCCTCCACTCCGCACCTCCTGTTATTCTCTACCGAGTGTAGGCCCACCCCGCTCCCGAACCAGTCAAATTTCCCACTCCTCTCCATCTGCGACTCCACTGCCGCATCTTCCCCATCTCCAGGTCGATCCAGTCTGGGGCCTCGCCGTCGTCCACCGCCTCGGTGCACTCGGCGCAGCATGGTCAACATACAAGAGTCATCGGAAGAGGACTGTACGTGGAGAGCCTGACGGCTGGGACCCACGAGGTCCATGGTCGCACACAGGTAAAGTTCCTCCTTATTACGCACTGTACGTGGGCTGTACGTGGGAAGGGCTTCTGTATTTCTCGAAAAAAACGTTCCCCCAACTGACAGGTCGGACCCACCAGTTATATCTTCGCACGCAAGGAAGTGCCTCCTTATTACGCACAAAAAAATGAGTACCCCCTGCTAGCTGGGACCCACCATAGTGGTTGGCTGACTTGTGGGCCTACTAAGCTGACGAGGACGGAGGGCTTTGTCAACTTAGTCAATATGAATGATTCTAGCTCCAGTGACCGTCCAATGTCCATCCAACGGCCATAGTGCTTCTTCAACCTCTGGTCTTCTTGCTCCAGCCGCCCAAAGTAGCATCGGTCGTGCCGCGTGCTCGTGCCTCTCGTGGCCGTCTGTGATGCCGCGGAGGCCTCACCGCCCCCTACTACTCCCACCGCTGGCCCAGGGCATACCTCTACTCACCCACACCCCCTGTTATTCTGCAGCGATGGCAACCTCACGCCGCAGCCGAACCAGTGAACTCTCGTAATCCTCTCTCTGTGTGGGCATCCACTACCGCGTCTTCCCCGGCTCCACGTCGTCCCCTTCCTAGGCCTCGCCATCGTCCACCGCCTTGGTGCTCTTGGCACGGCGTGGTCAACGTGGTCAATGACCGACTTCCATCGGAAGAGTACTGTACGTGGAGAGGCTGGCAGCTGGTTCCAAGGCGCAGCTAGGTCCACAGTCATAACCCAGTTTTTTTGTGATTTGCCAAGTAAGCCGCTTTGTCTGGCCTGTTGTGCTGCAAATCTTTCAAGATGAGGGGAGCTTCTTTCGGCTAGACGAGAAAATGACCTATCAGTAATGAGAAATGGGGTGTACATTTTTAAAACACATCAAACTGGCAATTAGTTTTAAATATCTTTTTTTCATTTCAAGATTTTAAATTGCATTTATTTTTATGTGTGGACAATTTGTTGGATTTTATATTGATATACATTAATTTTTAAAATCATTTTGAATGTGACTCGAAATTTTAGGATTTAAAACAGTTCAGACCGCACCGAAATATGCAAAATTTCATATAGTTTTTTAACCGCGGCCACAATATGGGCTGTAATGCTAACAAAAAGAATGTGGGCTCCAAAAAAACCTTAAGAATTAGCAAATGGGCTGTAAAATAATGGAAGATGGGTTGTATGCTGTTTCCCATAGATTTGAGGCTTTCCTAAAAGAAAGGTTGACGCACAAGCAGTGACTGTTGGATTTCCATCCAACGGCCGTTGTGCTTCTTCAATCTGTCTTCCTGCTCCAGCCGCTCAAACAAGCGTCGGCGGGACTGCCTGCTCCCTCCTCCCCGTGGCCGGCTGTGCTACCACGCAAGCCTCACCGCCCCATTGTACTCCCATCGCTGGCCTAGCCATCCCTCTACTCACCCACACCTGCAGTTATTCTCCGGCGACGGCAGACGAACCAGTAAACCCTCATACAATCGTACTCCCCTCTGCGTGGGAAACAACTGTCGAGTCTTCCCTTCCTCCATGTCATTCCCTTCCTAGGCATCGCCGTCGTCCACCGCCTGGTGCTCTTGGTGCGGCCTGGTCAACGTGGTCAACGACCGACATGCATCTGAAGTGGACTCTATGTGGAGAGGCTGACAGCTGGGTCCATGGCCAGACGCAAGGAAATGCCTCCTTATTACGCGCAAAATAATGATTCGTCCACCTGACATCTGGACCCACCAAAAGGGCCTCTGTATTTCGCGAAAAAAATGTTACCGCCACTGACAGCTTGGACCCACCAGCTATATCTTCGCACGCAAGGAAGTGCCTCCTTATTACGCACAAAAAATGAATACTCCCCCTGCTAGCCGGGACCAAGTATAGTGGCAGGCTGACTTGTGGGCCTACTAAGTAGACGGGGACGGAGGGCTTGGTCAACTTAGTCAATACTCCAGTGACCGTACGATGTCCATCCAACTGCCATAATGCTTCATTAACCTCTAGTCTTTGTGCTCCAGCCGCCCAAAGTAGCGTCGGTCGTGCTGCATGCTCCTGCCATCCGTGGCCGGCTGTGATACTGCGGAGGCCGCATCGCACCCTACTACTCGCACCGCTGGCCAAGCCATCCCTCTACTCAACCACACCCCTTGTTATTTTGCAGCGACGGCAGCCTCGCACCGCAGCCGAACCAGTGAACCCTCGTACTCCGCTTTGCGTGGGCATCCACTGCTGCGTCTTCCCCGGCTCCGCGTCGTCCCCTTCCCAGGCCTCGCCGTCGTCCACCGCCGTGGTGCTCTCGGTGCAGCGTTGTCCATGTCGTCAACCACTGACTTCCGTCGGAAGAGTACTTTGCGTGGAGAGGCTGACAGCTGGGTCCACAGCGGCTGCAAGGAAGTGCCTCCTTATTACGCGCAAAATAATTATTCCTCCACCTAACAGCAGTTACCCACCGGATGGGCCACCGTATTTCACAAAAAAAACGTTTCCCCCTGACTGTTAGGACCCACCAGCTACACCTTCGCACGCAAGGAATTGTGTCCGGGCAAAAAAAAAAAGATTCGCCCCCCTGACTGCTGGGACCCACCAGCTACATCTTCGCACGCAAGGAAGTGCCTGACAGTCCGGACCCACCTGGTCGAAGCATACGTAGCGTTGCCATTCTGGTCGCGAACGTGTATGTACATACTGGTAGATGTAGAGGCGTGCACGTGTCGTAGTAGAGGCGCGCACGTAGCATGTACATGTACGTACAGCGGCTAGTGTACAAGAAAGAAAATACGGCCGCGTATGTGTACATACGATCAGGGTCTCGAACACCTACTCACGCATACGTACGGACAGGGCTCGTGTACATGGCTGGGTCGAAACAGAGAAACAGCGTCGTCGTCGTGTTCATGGGGAGCCAACCGGCTAGGTCGGAACAGAATGCGTCGTCGTGTTCATCGGGAGGGCTTGGATGGAACAAGCGATGGAAACGAGGCCTGGCGTACCGCAGAACGGAGGAAACAGCCTTGTGTTCGACTGGCCACGTTCGAAACAGGATCCTGTTCATCGGGAGGGGTCTGGCGTACCACAAAACGGAGGAAACGGACCTCCTACGGTCAAAACGGGGGTCCTGTTGACCAGGAGGGGTGTGGCGTACCACAAAACGGAAAAACGGACTTGTGTTGGAGCGCTACGGTCGAAACGGGGGTCCTGTTCATCGGGAGGGGTGTGGCGTACCGCAAAACGGGACTCCACAGGATACTGTTCATCTCCACCGTCGACCTCCTCCAGCCTCCATGGGCTACCGTCGACCTCCTCCAGCCTCCACGGGCTCCTGTTCATCCAGCCTCCACCGCGCGCTACCCCATCGGCTACTGTTCAACCACCCCTCCATGGGCACCCCTGCACCGTCTACTGTTCATCCAGCCATCCACGGGGTCGTCCTGTTGATACAGGGTGGAACCCTAGGTGAAGATCTTTCACGAATTGGAGGGGGAATCCCCAAGAACAAGATGAACAAAAGAGGGAAAACAAGAGGAACACTCAAGAACAAGTCAAATCACACATCCACTAGAAAATCAAACACATAAGATCCACAAGGTACATGAACAACAAAGGGAAATAAGATACATGGTAGAGTTCATCCCAAATCCTATGAAGGAGATGAGGGCTTGATGATCTAGATAGATCCTTCCCTCAAGGGGGTCTTCATCCACTAGGGATCTTCTCCAATGGAGGTCTTGAACTCCAATGGAGTGGAATCCCACAAGGGGAGGTACATGAGGTAAGCTCTAGTGTTTAGATCTAATCTTAGCTAAGTCTAAATGGAGGATATGAAGGAGTATATATAGTCCTAGGCAAAGAGAGGGATGAGTGGGGGCGAAATGGTAAAACAAGGGCAAAGCCCGCAGCATCACACAGGGGGGCCCGTGTGCCCGGGGTAAGTGGAGCCCGTGCGCACGGGGTATCCAGGGACCGGACGCAAGGGCCCGTGCGCACGGGGTCCGTGAGGCCCATGGACACGGGGGTCCCGTGGGCACGGTACATGCCCGTGCACACGGAGTCTTCAGGACCGCCAGCCTGGAAGGCCCGTGGGCACGGGGTCGGAGGGGCCCGTGCGCACGGGGTCGCCTGGGAGCTGCTGCCTTCTTGTTGGTGCTTCCTTCTCCGCTTCTAGGCTTCCGTCTTGGTTGGTGTAGTTGTTCTCTTGCGCTTGGACTCCTCCATGATGAATGTGTAGCTCCGCTCACACCTAAGTATGCACACGAGAGAGGGGTCAAGTAGTATACCATCCTCGAAGGGTACAAGTGGACACGTGTAAAGGAGATGATTCACCTTTGTATGCATGAAGTAGATGTGGCACGTGTCACTTTTCAAATGGACTCCTGACATGGTGATGTCCATAGGATGCTCCGCGTCATCCCCTCCCCCTTGGGAAAGATCCAACCTCGGATCGAAATCCAAATCACCATGGGAAAGAGATGATGGCGTCGTGTAGAAGTGGATGATCACCAAGCATTCGTCATCTTGTAGTTCCAAATGGGCACTTTTCAATGTCGCACCGTCTTGTAATTCCTTCAAAAGGAGCAAAGATAACAAGCACTTGGAAAAACAAATGTGGTTGTCGTAAGAGAAAAACCAAGCATTCAAGAGGTGATTCACCCAACAAGTGTTGTCATCAAGCATAGCATATGGTTTGACAAAGAAGTGTGTCATGGCATTTGAGCATATAAATTGAGCACAATCAAGTACATCAGGGGAACAAGCATGTAAATGGGAGGTCAAGATGCAAATATATGTGATAAGTGAACAAGCATCTACCTCAAGGTCATAGCAAGCATGCAGAATGTGCTCAATGAATGGTCTATGGTAGGCATAAGAGTCATTGACAACACCAAATATAGTGAAATGTCTAAACACATGGGGCAAGTGCAAGACAATCCAAGCATAATGTGCATAGGGTGTAGTGAAGATATCATGGCACTCAACACAATGGAAAGAGAAATTGTTCAACATGTGTGAGGTAATCAAGTCAAGCATGTGATAAGCAAAGGGACATGGCATATGTGAAGAACTAGATGCAACAAACAAGGCATGTATATCATGTGGCATGGCAATGTGGTAATGATAGGTCAAAGCAAGATCGCTAGCATGTGTGCAAGGTGTCATGGAGCAAGCAACACATGAAGTATGATCCAAAATATGCATGCTCATGGTTTGGGTGATCTCGAGATGGAAGGATATCACCTTCAAAGCATGTCCTTGTGCGTTCTTCACAATGTCGAAGTGGTAGGAAATGTGGTGTAGAAGCGAGTCATGGTCGACTATATGAGGCTCGCTCTCAAGAGCTCGAATGGTCAACTCATATGAAGTGGAAGTCGACACGAAGTCCAAGTATCCTACACATGCACACAACAAAACAAAGAGTGTATGCACAATAACAATCATGTACAAAGCATGTAGATAGTTGTCATCAACTGCATGAAATGAGCAAGAATGAGTCATTGGTGATGCAACATAAGCAAGCATAGAGATCAAGTCGTGCAAACTAGTGGAGTGAAGATGAAACACACTAGAGTAAATCATGGCAATCATTGCATGTGAGCAAATAGTAGGCATAGACAATGCACATGACATATCGCAAGCACGGGCACAAGGCAAGATCATAATATCATCATAGTAATGGGTCATAGATGGAATATGGCAATAACAAGCAATATCTCCACAAAGCTTGCAAATACACATACAGGTATGAGAATCAATCATCATGTGTAATGGAAAGCACGGGTCACAAATGCATGGCAAAGGCATACGAATAAGCATATCATGCAAAGTGACCATGGCAAGATGGGCATATAATATGTAATGGACAACAACCCATAGCCAAGTGAGGTCCATGTAGAAGAAATGTGCTAAGTCTTTGCGCGAAGAGAGTGGGGGGAAAGACAATCCATGGGATCCCAAATCATTGTTGCTCTCTAGAGCTCATTTTGTCAACTCATGGGATTGCGAGGTTGACAAGTATTCATGGGTACCTACACAAAAGAGACACAATCCAAAGAAATTGTGCGCGTGGTAAATGTACACATCATCCATCATGATGTGTATGTGCACATGTGAGTTAGCACAAGATAAGCGTCGCTCAAAGAAATTTGATGCATGGTATATGAACATGTCATCCATCATGAAAGAATAGTTGTTATGTATGACACGATGGGGATACAAATTGAGCAAACAAGTATATGGCACATCAAAAACATGTTTATTCATGGGGAGCATATGGTGCACACAATCATGGAAATCATGCAAATCATAGGATGGATCAAAATCTCCTAATGGGTATGAGGAAACTATGGGGGTCTCCTCATGAGCATTATCGGAAGCATAATATGGAGAAAATGGACAACATGCAAAAGAATGCATATCCGAAGTTAGGTGGGCATGGCATGGCATATGAGATAGATTATGCAAAGGGAGCATATCAATATCTTCACAAGAAAAACAAATGCCAATAACCATGGGCTTGTCATCTATGTCATAAGTGCAAATTGGGTTTATTTTAATGGCATACGCATAGTCACTATGAAGAGATTGCAAATATGACATATGATTGATCTCATGCATAGCATATGACAAGTCAAGCGGATTAGCAAACATGATGTGACCTAAAGAATTGTCACAAGAAATCCTATGTAATATGGCGTCACTACTAATAGACTCCACATGAGAATCATCATACTCATCATAAATGGGCAAATCATCATATGGGGAAATCATACTATCATGAAGCATGTTACTAGGTGGCTCAACATCATGCAAGCAATCAATGTCAATAATGTCCACTAGTGGGACTAGAGCATCACCTTCACCTATGTTACCTTGTTCACTCCACTCAAGTGGTGTAGGTGAGGTCGGAAAGATCAAATGGTGGTCATATTCATCTTGATGGAACCATGTGGGGGGTGCATCATATTCCACGATGGCCATCGTTTTGTCCAAAGGGAGGACGAAGTCGTCGAGGATCGGCGCGTCATCATAGATGGAACCTAGCACCAAATGAGAAGACACAATAGAGGTAGAGGTCAAGTTGTTAGAAATGCAAATGGCCTCACTAGACCTATCAACTATCACACTCTCTCTATGTGGTGGTTCACTCACTCCCTCAAGGTAGGTGCACTCAAACTCACATATGGTGGAGTCACTCATCTCACTCAAGTGGTGGGGGTTGTGGCTCTTCTCACATGGAATTTGTGGCAACACATCATATTTGGGGCTAGTGGTGAAGTCACTCTCACTCTCAATATGGTGGCAAAAGTCACTCAGGTCATCATACGTTGCCGTGGTCGAAGGGAAAATCCCATGATCAACCATCTCGTTGTCATCACCGTGGATGAAGGCCGAAGATGGCACATCATCACTCTTGCCTCCAAAGATGGAAGCATCATCCTTGATCACCACCTTGTCGCTCGCCTCCAAAGCTTGGTCCTTGAGGGTCTCTGTAGTCTTACTCGTCGCCGCACCGTCTTGAAAAAGAGTCGTGCTAGACTCGGCACCATCAATGCCACAAAGAGGGCTGGCGGTGAAGTCAAACTTGGGAGCATCGTCTTGGAGCTCGTCGGGCTTGGACATCTTGGTGGTACTATTGAGGCACAGCATCCCACGTTCATCCCCATGTACACTCCGGCTACTCTCCAAACCCCAAGTGGACTTATGACGAGACCTCAACAATGCGCCATTGGACACAAGGTGAACTCGCTCCTATCCGGATCGTCACTTTCCACATGTGAGACATGGCTACTACCTCAAACGTGTGTACTATGCATGTCCAGCAACCAAGAGGAAGGCCATGGAATAGCTACGAGCATTGGACAAGACGGCGAGGACACCAAGCACGAGGAACAAGAGGAAGAGTTGCTGGGAAGCTACAGCGCTCGGACATCCGACAGCCTCCGGACGACCGACGATCTCCGGACGTCCGATGCCTGGAGACTCCACCAGCCAGACCGACCGCAGCCAAGGCAACCTACAGCGCCCGGACGACCGCCAGACTCCGGACGTCCGACGACTCCCAGGGCCACGGACGACCGACGCCACCGGACGACCGAACGACCAGCACCCGAGCCGAAACTACGGATGTCCGGCATCTCCGGACGTCCGGACCGTCCTGAAGCTCCGGACGACCGACGTCCTCCGGACGTCCGACGCCTGTGCGTTCGCCCGTGTGTTGGGCCGACGCCACTTACCCTTTCATTCACCCATGACTATATATACTCCTCCACCTCCTCCTAGTTAGGGTTAGTGTTGATTTAGCTCAAGTTAGAGATAGAGCTTCGCTCATCCATCGGATCTCCTCCTCTTGAGAGACCGCGACCTCCTCGGAGAAGATCCTATCGGATTCAAGACCCCCTCGTGGGAAGATCCCCTTGTGGATTCAAGACCTCCTCACGGAGAAGATCGGTTACCTTTGTATCTTTACCTTTGTTGATTGTGGATCATATGTATCTCTTTGTGTTCGGTGATCTAGCACTTGTGTGATTGATTCCTTGTTGGTTGAGTGTTTCTGTCATTCTCCCCATGTTTTCCCTCTAGTTCTTCCGCGTGTTCTTCGTGATTCCCCGTAGGATCCACTCCAAACGTGAAAGATCGTCACCATAGGGTTCCACCCTACATCATCTTGGATCAGAGCAAGGTTGATCACGTTTTTGGAGCCCCTACCCCCCTTTTTCTAGCTTGATTTTGTTGTGTTCTTCCCTAAATCCGAAAATCCCCACCAAAAATAGCCCCAATTTTTTTTGTGATTTGTTGGTTTGATGATGTTTTGTTGATTTTGATCCATGGATTTGCTTGGTTTCAAGTGGATCTAGCATCTCCCCAAGTTTCCTCATCTTTCATCCACAAAATCTCACCAATTTTAACCCCGAAATCTCCATTTTCCGCCCAAAATCGCTCCCCTGAACTCGCATCTCGTGTTGACCCCGACCCACCGGACGACCGGAGTTTTACGGACGTCCGGAGCCCCAGGAACGACCGGACGTCCGACCTTTTCCGGACGACCGGAACCCCTAACCCGAACCAAATTTACGGATTTCCGACTTTCCCGGACGTGCGACACCCCGGACATCTGACCTTTCCGGACGTCCGTAACCTGTTGTTTCAGACTTCGGCTGATTTGTGTTTTGTCCATAACTAATTCATCCGAACTCCGATTTTGACGTTCTTTAGCTCGTTTTGAAGCTCTTGACATCCCCCTTCTCACAAAAATACCACCAACATCATTTGACTCCATCAAATTTTTGGAACTTTGGCATCTTTGCCTAGGGCTTCCACCAAATCATCCGCATAGCCACCACCGACTTCCGCAACCTAACCCATTTTGCTTGCCATAGCGTTAGTGGTTGCTTGAGTAGTGATTTGAGTCTCCTAAGGTGTTTCGGCTACTTAGGGACAATTTCTTCTTCATCAACCACCACCACCACTTCCACATAGGCGTGCCCACCATATACTTCCGCCACCCCCAACTTAACCCAATAGTTGTTTGAGCTTGTCTGAGTCGTGGCTTGTGTTTCCTAAGGTGTTTCGGCTACTTAGGGATGACAACTTCAACTCCGACATGTGTATAGCCCATCATTCCACTTCCACATTGCCGAGAGCAAACCACCATCGCTTTCCTGCTACCACCATTTTGACATTTGACGTTTGAGATTTTGAGTTTGCTGTTTTTCCGTTTCCTAAGGTGTTTCAGCTACTTAGGGACGAGTCTCCATCATCTTGGTATCTACATTAAGAACACCGCCACCCATCATCGCAAAGGACGGTAACCTCGACGACACCATTGTATATTCCCCTTGCAAAGTGCATTGATAACCCTTAGCCCATTTTGCGTTACTTGCCTATCGAGACTAGCCATTTGAGTATTGCCGGCAACGTTACTTGTGCACATTAGTGATCATACTTCCCATAGCATACATACCATATCATCGTGGTGCATATATTGGTATCACATCTTGTGTCACAAGTTTGTTCCCGCCTATACACAATTGCTATCTTGGTTTGTGCATTGTGCAAAAGTGGCCATAGAAAAAAAAAGAAATAAAGCTTTTAAGCAAAAGAAAGAGAGCAAAGAATCTTGTAAGCAAGTGCCATAGCATCATACCACATTGCACATAAGATTGTCATATCCGATCATCTTGGATCATCTTGAGAGAAACACCGGGAACCATACATACATAGCATACTTGGGATAGAAAGTATATCCATTTTGCATCTTATAGGTTGTGCACAAGTGTCATATCCGCCTATAGAGCAATCGTGCTAGCGTCTCTCTTGAGTTGTGCAACACGAGCGTTTTCAGTGGATTCCACATTTTTTGCTCATTCCTTGGTTCATGACCCCATTTATCTATCCGTGTGTGTGTTTCCGTGTGCCACATATTGCTACTGGTCCATTTGTTTCACTTGCGAATTTGTGAATCTCTTTCAACATTACTGACTCTGGCTAACATTTTGCATTAAATTTTTGTGCCACTATCCTCACCGGGCTCCTCCATAAGCTTTACTTGTGTAGGTGTGAGAACCGACAAGGATTGGTACCAATAGTGCTATTTCATTGTCCGCATTTGAGTGAACTTGATTCATTGTCAACATCGGTCAAGGTACATTGATAAAAGTTCTTCTCTTTCTCCCACTCATATTTGCTCGAGTCTTGTGATGGATAGGCAAGGCATTTCCTCTCCGGTCCCCGACAACAACAACGGCGTGAACAACTACATCACCAAAGCGTCTATACTCGATCTACAACGACAAGTGCAAGGCGCACAATCAAGATTGCGAGAGCACATCGAGAAGAAGCTTTCCGCACATAAAGAGGAGCAAGATGCAAGGATGGAGGAGATTAGAGCCTTGATCAAGTCTACTTCCCCTTCGTCATCTTCAAGGCGGCGGCGACCAAGTCGATCATCTTCGGAGCACAAACAAGATGCAAGCGCAAGTCGTCCAAGTCAACAACTACATGGCGACCACCATCACGTTCGTGATCAACATCATTATGAAGGGCAAGTCACCTCCAAGCATCATGTGCACGACGACGACGAACGACATCTTCTACGAGCTCAAGCACGACAACGACATCATCATCATCATGATGATGCTCCACAAGCGCAAATGCACAAGTCCCAACAATCCCTACTTCACGCCAAGTACAAGCTTCAAGAGCACAAAAGAAGACCGCGAGACGACCACCACCAAGAAGGCGCTACGGCTACAACAACCACTTCCACATCTTCGTCAAGTGCTATCAAGGCATCTTCGCCTTTGGACGTACGGCATCTTCGCCTACTTCCCACGAGTATGCCTACAACGACTTCATCAAGTCGAAGGCGACCACCTACAAGCGAGGGCGACACTTCCATCTTCGGAAGCCCCCCAAGGAAGATGGCCGAGCATGGGAAACTCCCTTCGGTCATGGAGACGAGCTACGAGGTGCCACATCATATGGGCCTCCAACAACAAGATGGCGACAAGACAGTCGAGCAAGGGCCATCGCCTTCGACCACGCCGACGAGCGCGAACCTCTTCAACAACATGAAGACGACGCCCACATTGGACTCCTCCTCCGAGTCAAGCTACGCAACCGCGCATGGAGACATTTGCACCTACATCTCTCCGACACCCACATATGTCGAGATGCCCCAAGTGCCATGTGAGGAGAGCCACCACCACATGAGTGACATGAGTGACTCCACCATACGTGACATTGAGAGCATTTCCTATGAGAGGATGAGTGTGACCACCACTAGCCCCACACATGAGAGCATGCCACACATCCTATGTGAGGTTGAGCGCCATTCGAGTGACTCCACCAACCATATGAGTGAGAGCATCCTTGAGGGAGTGAGTGAGCCACAACACTTAGTGAGTGAGGTAGTTGACACGGCATGTGAGGCCACTATGATTTCTAATGACTTAACCTCTACTCCTAGTGTGTTTTCTTCTTTGGTGCTAGGTCTCCTACATGACGACACGCCTATACGCGACGAGTCCATCCCTCCAATGGGAAAACCGAAGGCCATGGTGGATGATGATGCACCCCCACATGGTTCCATCAAGATGAAGATGACAATGATTCGATCTTCAACACCTCACATACAACACATGAGCGACACTCCAAAGGTAACATAGGTGATGGTGCTTCTCTTGTCCTACTAGTGGACTCTCTTGACATCGACTGCTCCCATGATGTTGACACACCTATTGCCATGCTTCATGCTAGTGAGACTTCTTCATGCCTTGACTTACCTATTTATGATGAATATGATGATGAGCATGCTGAGTTGCCTAGTTGTGATGCTATGCTCCATAGGATATCATGTGAAAATTCTATTGGTCACTTCATGTTTGACAATCCATTGAACTTGTCATATGCTATGAGTGAGATCTCCCATATTGCATCATTACAATCTCAACATAGTAACTATGCATGCCCCATTAAAATAAATCCCATTTTCACTTATGGCATAGATGACGAGATGATGGTCATTGGCTTTTGCTTCTCTTGTGATGATATTGCCATGCTTCCTCTACATGATTTGCGCAATTCATCTACTATGTCACGCCATGATCACATTGTTCCAAATATGCATTGTTTTGGATGTTGTCAATATTCTCCATGTGATGTTCCTACTAATGCTCATGAGGAGACCCCCATATTTTCCTCATACATATTAGGGGATTTTGATGCATTCCATACTTTGCATGATTCCCATAATTGCGTGCACCATATGCATTCCAAGAATAACAATGCTCTAGATATTCCTCATGATGCATTACATCCTTTTAGTATCCATTATGCCATACATAATAACAAACCTATCATGATGGATGACATGTTTCTATATCATGCATCTCATTTATTTGAGCATTGGATATTTTGTGCTAACCGACACATGCCCGTGCGCATCATTATGGATGATGTGTACATATACCATGCACACACAATTTTCTCTTTGTCTTTGTTTTGAGTAGGTACTTATGAACACTCATCAACCTCACAATCCCATGAGTTGACGAAACGAGCTCTTGAGAGCAACGACGACTTGGGATCCCGTGGACTATCCTTACCACTGTTCCCTTCGCGCAAGGACTACGCGCATCTCTTCTACTTGGCTCTCACACGGCTATGGGCTATTTACCACTTGTCA
Organism: Triticum aestivum; assembly: GCF_018294505.1. Classification (NCBI taxonomy): domain Eukaryota; kingdom Viridiplantae; phylum Streptophyta; class Magnoliopsida; order Poales; family Poaceae; genus Triticum; species Triticum aestivum. The sequence continues at coordinate 336,788,296 of NC_057804.1, forward strand.
CCTTATGCTCATTTTCCCGTGTTCACTTTGCATGTTATACTTGCTTCTATGCATTTGCCATGTAATTGTGACCCTTGCTTGCATCTACCCGTGATTCACCATTATGATACTTCTATGTGTATTTACATGCTTGGTGGAGATCCTTGTTGCTATTGCCATGTTTATCATGTGCCTCATACTATTGTTGATTCTTGTGTTGGGAGAGTCATGATGTTCCATTGCTATTTACATAGGACTTCTTGCCAACACCATGAACCTACTTTCCTCATATCTTGCTTTCATACTTGTGCTATAACATGTGAATTATTCATGCCCACTATTTGCACACATGACATGCTTGCCATGATTCCTTCTAGTATGTTGCATCTTCGCACTACTAGCATGCTTGACTTGATCGCTATGATTGCTTGCTATGTTGAATCACCCATGTTCCACTATTACTTGCTTTCTTGGGTTGATGACATATATGTTGATGCCTCTCACTTGATTTCTCATGATCATTGCCTCTTGTCTCCATTAGTTGCATCTCTCATATCACCTTGTATTGAGTGGCAACTTGCTATGCTTATTGATCTTGGAGACTTGGACACTTTACTTGTGATGCATGATTGTTTGATTGAGCCTGTTGCATTTGGTTGTTCTCGTATCATATGCCTCCATACTATGCAATACTCCCTTGTCATTTATTATGATGAGCATGATGCATACACTTGTTGGGTATCTTACCACACGAATGATAGGTTTTGCACTTCCGCTAACCTCATTTGTTTTTCCGAGTGTTTGTCATGTTATTTCATTTTGAAGGATTCACAAGGCGGTAACATCACGAGACAACTTGGTTATGTGAAGGCATACAAGATGCGCAACTCCATCATCCTTGAGAACCTCCTAAAGGTGACCTCCTTCCATTTGAGCCATCCTCAAATATACATATTGGACGGGTCATTCTTTCATTGTTGTTTCCTTCTTATTGTCTACATGATACATATATTGGATGGAGGACCGACTTTGAAGATGGACCCTATGGACCTTCAAGTTGAGGAGTGCCACGACATCGAGCTATGGTACAACACAACCCATGACAAATTTGCACCCTATGCATGGATTGACACACATTATGATTGTCTTCTTGCACCTATTCCCATATCATCCATGATATATGAGCTTGTGCATTTTCTTAGCAAATTTGTAGTGATCTTTCTTGATGGCATATTCATACATGGTGATCATATAGCCTATCATCAATTGCATGATAACATAATTATATTGAGCATCCATTGCCATATTCATGCTATTGACAAACCGTCTCACTATGACATCATTTTGCACCGTGGTTGCATTGATCATATTTACAACACATTTGTGTGCACAATGATTGCATTTCCTCCCATGAATGCTTTGCATCTCATTCTAGATCATCTTGATAAGCTTCATGTGTTTTGTCACGATCAATCTTGCCGCACGGACTCATTCTTACATGATGGACACTTTGTGTGTGTCACATCCCTAGCTTCTGGTAATGCTCTAGGCTAGCTTCATGTGTGCATCATGTTTAAATTTTTGAAACTTGAACTGAGGAATTCAGAAGCCTCAAAACCCTAAATAAAAGAAGGGCAAAAACCCTTAAATCTCATTCATTGTTCCAAAATGCTCTTCTTAGATGTTTAATATTTTTGGCAAGGGTTTTGATCCAAACCAAAAATATTGAACATTTTTAAGGATTTATTTCTGGGACTTTGAATTTAAATCATTAGCTATTTGAATTTGAATTATATTCATATAACTAGAATATAATTTCAAATACCCCTGAAATATTTTATGAGCTTTTGGAAAAGTCCATCTAGCAAATAAAAATATTCAGAGGAGTCTTTGACATTGTTTGAATTTGTTTAAATTCAAAACAATGGCAACAGATTAAAATAAAAGAAAACAAAACAGAAGAGAAGTAAAACCGAGAGAAACCTTACCTGGCGCTCACCTGGTAGCCAGCCGGCCCAGCTCCTGTGCGGCCCAGCCCACCAGGCGTTTCCCCCCTGTCGTCTTGCTCCCCTCGCCCCAAAGCTGCTGCTGTCGCCGTGAGAAAGCGCCGCGCACGCAGGCTCCACCTCCTGCTTCGCGCTGGAGGCTCAACCTCCTTCCTGTCCCCGCGCCTGGAGATGCCTCGACCCCCTCTGTTCTCCCCCCCCCTCTTTCCTGGCTCTCCCCCTCGCTTGCCGCAGCCATGGCCGAACGCCACCATCGCCACCGACGCCGTTCGCCGCGGCCACAGCCACCGCCTAGCCTTCCCATCTGTCCAGGAGCTCCACCTCCGTCGTCTACGCCTCCTCAAGGGCACACGCGCCACCAGACGCCCCCGAACGCCCACACCGCCGCCTTCTTCAACCTTCGGCCCCGTCGATCGCCGTCGTCGATTCGCCCCTGACAAGACATCTTCGAGCCCACTAACCCTCCCAACGGACTCGCGGTGAGCCCCTGAGTCGTTTCCCCCTTCTTCCCTGGTCGCTTTTGACCTCTAGGCCATAGCCCCGTCATGGCCGAGAGCTCCATGCCGCTGCCGCGTAGCTCGTCGTCATTTGAGCCAGCATCTGTCACGGCCGAGCACATATTTGTGCTCCTCGCGTCGTCAGGAGTCTGCTGAGACCCTCCACTAGTTTCCCCGTGCACCGGAGCTCCATTCTCGTTGAGGTCCGGAACTCCGGCGCCGCCGCGAGCTCGTTTCCGGCAAGCTCCGGCCACCACAGCCGCTGCCGCTCGCCCAGTTGGATGCGGCGCATCTTCAGCTACCCGTAGGAGCAAACCACGCGTCGAATGGTGCTCCGTAGCGAGCACATGTTGCATCTCCGTCGTCGGCCATGGTCGTCGCCGGCGAAACTCCGACGGGAGCTGACGTGGCTCCGTCATTAGGAGCTAATCCAACTAACTAAACCACCTACAGCCACTGTCAGTAGGCCCCACCCTTGGTCAAACCCCAGTCAGCGCTGGGTTTGACCGGGATTAGTTCCTGTGTCACTGACGTGTGGACCCCGCACGTCAGGTTTGACCTGGACCTGGCCGTTGACTCGCTGACGTCATGCTGGCGTCAGGCTGACGCAGTTAAATCATTTTCTGGAATTATATTATATTCAGGAAATTCCAGAAAATTGTATAAACTTCTAAAATTCATAGAAAATCAACCGTAACTCCAAATTAAATAAATTATATATGAAAAATTATCAGAAAAAATCAAGGAATCCATCTGTACTATTTTCATGCATGTTTGAACAATGTTTGTCCTCTGTTTTGGACAAAACAAATAAAGGGCATTTAAATAATCATATATGGAGTTGGAATTTGAATCATGTATTCAAACCAACTTCATTTAAATCATAGCTAGGTGCATTAGCCCAAAACACATTCATATTGCCATGTCATAGCATGCATCATATTGTGCATTGCATTGATCGTGTTTCTTCTGTGTTTGCCGGAGTTGTTCCCTCTCGATAGACATGTACCGACGATGTGATCGATGACACCGACGAAGAGCTATATTATCTTCAGAAGTGCCAGGCAAGCAAAACCCCCTTGTTCATTCCGATAAATCCCACTCTCTCGCTCCTGCTCTCTTTTACTGCATTAGGACAACAACGACATATTTGTTACTTGCTGCGGTAGCTAAACCCCTTTATCCTTTGCATGACCTGTCATTCCACAGTAAATAGATGAAACCCACTAGCATGAGTAGGAGTTGTTTGAGCCCTGTTGTGCCTACTCATTCATGTTTGTTGTCATGCCTGCTACTGCTTAGAGTTGAGTCAGGTCTGATTCATCGGGGATGAATCAGAGGTGTGTGAACATGTCCTACTGTGTGTGAGCTAAGTGTGTGAACACGATTTGGTAAAGGTAGCGGTGAGAGGCCATGTAGGAGTACATGGTGGGTTGTCTCATTGCAGCCGTCCTCAGGAACTGAGTTCTGTGTTTGTGATCCATGATCAGTTACTACCACACATTGGGCTCCGGGCGCTCCAAGCTCTCTCGACTTATTAATCAACATGATCTTTGTCTAGGAGTTGCAACTAGTTTCTGGTGTTTGTAGGTAGTGTTAGTAGTGTACCAAGTGGCACCCGGTACAGGTGGGCTTGGGACAGACTAGGCACAGTGGCCCGGTGTACCAAGTGGCACCCGGATGGTGGGCTTGGGAACCCTGCTCACATCGTTTGGGGCCGTAAGCGACACCCCGGCCGGATCTCCTTGCGGATGGAACCCGAATAGGCGATAAACCTGGACTAGAGACTTGTTCGGTTAGTCAGGTCATGGCCGACTCCCTCGCCCGGCTTCCGCTTGAAGGTTGCCGAGGTACATGACGTGTACAGGGCGGTAAGTGGCGAGAGCGTGTGTGAAGAAGTAGACCCCTGCAGGGTTATCATTATCTATTCGAATAGCCGGATTCCTCGGATATGGAAACTTGGACCCCTTGCATAGTTCATAGACAAGTGAAAGTGGATACTCTAAAATACGCAAGATAAGCGTGAGTGCTATGGATGGCGTTCTCATAGGGAGACGGGAGCGGATCCATAGTGGTGTATTGATATGGTGAATATGTGGACTCGTGTGCGCCACCTCAAAAGAGTTACTTGCAATCGTAGTTCAGGTTAGCCACCGAGTCAAAGCTGGCTTGCTGCAGTTAAACACCACCACCCCCTTTGTTGATAATGATGCATATGTAGTTAGATCTGATGTAAGTCTTGCTGGGTACATTTGTACTCACGTTGCTTAATTTATGTTTTTGCAGAGAGACTTCAGTCTCACTAGTAGTTCCACGTGGACTTCGACGTTTAGCTTGTTACCTCAGCTACGATCTTGTGCCCTCGGCAGGATCTGGTAGATAGTCAGGCTTCTCAGCCTTTTTCATTTATAGTTGTCTGTACTCAGACATGTTAAGCTTCCGCATGTGCTTTGACTTGTATGCTCTGATTGTTGGGTCATGAGACCCATGTTTGTAATATCTCGCTCCTCGGAGCCTATTGAATAAAACTACTGAGTCGTAGAGTCATTTTGTGATGCCATGTTGTATTGCACATATCGAGCATATTGTGTGTATGTTATTGAAATGCTTGGTATGTGTGGGATCTGACTATCTAGTTGTTTATCTTTAGTAGCCTCTCTTACCGGGAAATGTCTCCTAGTGTTTCCACCGAGCCATGGTAGCTTGCTACTGCTCCGGAACACTTAGGCTGGCCGGCATGTGTCCTTCTTCGTTCCTGTGTCTGTCCCTTCGGGGAAATGTCACGCGATGAATACCGGAGTCCTGTTAGCCCGCTACAGCCCGGTTCACCGGAGTCCTGCTAGCCCAGTGCTACAGCCTGGATTCACTCGCTGATGACCGACACGTTCGATGCTGGGTCATGGATGCCTGTCCCTGTAAGTTTGTGCCACTTTGGGTTTACGACTAGCCATGTCAGCCCGGGCTCCTTATCATATAGATGCTAGCGACACTGTCATATACGTGTGCCAAAAGGCGCAAACGGTCCCGGGTAAAGGTAAGGCGACACCCATGGGAATACCATGCGTGAGGCCGCAAAGTGATATGAGGTGTTACATGCTAGATCGATGTGGCATTGAGTCGGGGTCCTGACAGCGTTGGTATCAGAGCTTGACTGCCTGTAGGATTACCAAGCCAAACTGGTCGAAGTTGAGTCTAGAAACTCTTTAATTATATAAGGGAATTGATTGTGGGATGGAACGTAAGGCTCTTTTTACTCCTTTACCTCATGCCCTTCTGATCTGAGTCATCTTATCTTTCCTACAGGGTTAAGAACTAGGCTTTCTCTTCTTTCTATCAGGATCACGTGTTATTAATCCGTAGACTTATAGATTGTTGGATTTAAGTCTCAGTTCAGTTCCTACTATTTCTGTATGTTAACTGTTGATCTCCAAACCTTGATATTGTGCTTCTGAGTGGTTATGCCACCCTTTTATGAATGTCTCAAATCTTTTCTGAGCATTTACAGCCGTTATGCTATCCGAGTCATCCCAGGTTTCTAAATAATCTAATGCATTTGCAAAATCCTTTCCCTCTGGTTTCGATGTTCCTTTATGCCAGCTCAATCACACTAATTGTTGAGTTGAGGTATTCTATTGCCATGACACTTATGTTGGAGTTATTATTATGACCCTAGGTGTCTTAGGGGATCATCCAGTAGTCTAGCCATGTTTTGTGATCCTGGTGTGATGATTCTGGCCTTTATTCTCGAAAGCATTCCGTGATGCTATTTAGTAGTAGGTATTTTACCCCTGGGTTTTGAACCCGAGATTCACTCTACCTACTTCATGTTGATAGTAATTGCTAGTGCCTTTAGGATATTAGTAACCTTTGCGATAGTCCCTGAAGTCTGTGGTATCTTCTTCTTCCAAATACCATGAACTACTTATGGCAGAAGTTCCTCGGTGAACTGTAATATCACAACAGGATTATTCTTGATGAGTTCTCCATTATATATTGTGGCTCTGCCAGTTCTACCTTTCTGCATGGGTTATCCGGAAGAAATATGTTGAACTTCGTTCGACATGCTAAACCATGCATCCACAACTCAGAAAATCGTATGTTCCTTTGAGTTGTGCCTCTTCAGTTGTCTTCTGACCCTCGTCTATCAATTGATAGTCAAGATTATGTGTGCATTCGTTCGTCGATGCCTATTACTCTTGTGGTCTGTCAAGCCATTCTATCCCAGAATGACTAGGAGAAATGAACTCCAGTACTTCATCCATATCTAGGATTGGGTCAAAGCAGTTGTACTCTGCAGATCAAGTTGCTAATCCAACTTTTGTTCTGTTCTACCTTGGGGTATTACCATCTTTATATCAAGAATATCATGGGAATTGCACACCATCCTATGAACTCTTGATACAGTGATACTCTCTCCATCATTATTCATTTCTCGGTTCCCGTGTTATTATAACCGGAACGCCGACAAGTGAATCGTGATGTGTGAAATCAATACTGCTAGCAACTCTGTTGCTTGATGGTTAAATGGACGATAATTTCATTCTTAGCATGTTGGTTCTTGAATCACCATTCTAAGATAGATTGTGCTACCTAGTCCCTATTTCCTGGTGCACTCTTTGATTGATGAGTTAGGATTTTGTCAAGTCCTCGCTCATTTGATCATATCATCTTTCCCTGAAAAGCAAGATTGTTCTCGAGCTTAGTAACATATCAGTGGTTCGTGATTTTCCGAATATCTTCTCGGTAGTATCACCAGATTGTCACCTGACTGTTATGTTGAGCTCGTGATCAAGTTGGTTTATTCCTGTAAACCACCCCTTCTCCAAGAATCCGTGTTGGATACCCTGAGCTAGTTGGATAAGCTAAACAACAACTTGGAGAGTTGGAAGATAAAAGCTTGTCCGACTTAGTTCATGTTAAGGGACATCTTTTTGTGTGTGTGTGTTGGTGTGTTTTCAAGAAAGATGATATCTTCATTGGTTGATCCTCATGGTCAATTGCTGGATCTATTATCTTATCCAATCTTTGATTCGAGTATGGGCTATCATCAAATCAAATTAGAACCAACGATATCTGTAATGTTGTCTTACTCGTGGGTTTCCTCGAGCATACCCCATTATATTCTTTGGTCTGACCAATGCTATCACCGTGTTCACTTAACTATGGAAATCCTTTTATATGGGAACCCGGATGAATTGTTGCTAAGCCCATTGACAACATCCTTATCTCCTCCATGATTTTGTTGAACATTAAGCTAGTGTTGGAAACTTGTGTAAGCATTTTCTTCATGCCCCGTTCATGAAGTATATGTTTGGATGAAACAAGTGACTTCCTTTGATTCACGTGCATTTGATGTAAGTTGCCGCCGTGAATTCGAGAAAGTCTATTTTTGTTTTCCTCTAGAATCATCCCAACTCAGCCATGCACGTGCAATGTATTTTGTGGTCTGTTAGACTGATCATCTTCGTTCCATATGAATTCTGTAGCACACCAAGCCACTAACTGATTTGTTCTAGGAGAAGGAGTTCTTTTTAAGAGCTAACCCGGGCTTAATCAAGAACTTTGATATCCTCGATGATGGTTCCCAACCAGAACTCGGTAGTGTTTTATTATAAGACTACCATGTGGTCATGCTTGTCTGGGACAACATGTTCACATGTTTGTAGCAGAACCAGCTCGTGTTTTGGAGCTTGCTATCGTAGTTCATTTCCCGAGAATCTCGCAACGTCATCTCGTCGATTTGTGTTGCAAACTTTCATTTTTCTTCCTAGACTCGATGAGTCTGGAATATCCTGACACCAACCAGATCTGAATCTCAGGCAGATATGATGGTTGGAACATTTCCCAAGAACTATAATATTGGCCCCTCGATAACCGGTAAAGTGGATGTCGTGGCCAACACACCCAGCCGGAAGACCTATTATTGTAGTATCTTGTTTGAGGAAGTTGGCCACCTCCCCATAAGGATTTCGTAGGATTTACCTCCGTAGTTGTTCCTTATGGATTCTTGTGCTCCCGAAGTCCGACCTTTACTTGATGTTCTAGATATCAAACCATATCTATGAATGGGTTACACTAGCACATCAAGGAGAACATTAGAAGCGGAGTGCTAAATGTCTCTCGGTCGATCATCCAGATTTTATTTCCTTGGCCCCGCCAAGGGTGAAATCTGAGAAAGTGTTATCTTCCTTTGCATCTGCATCATCCATCGTATTCATCATGGTAGTAAGTTGTGTTGCCAGGATCCTTGACACGGATATTGGTAAAATCTTGATGATTATGGAAATGCTCAAGTTCTTGAGAGCACGCGCAAGTGCTAGGTTTGATCGTCGACATTAACTATATAGTGCTCTCAGTTTCCTCGGCAATGCTATGACCTTTTCAAACAGTGAATTCACTCTCTATTGCTGGATTCTTCCCCAGTTACCAGAATCATTCCCAGCATTTGCATTCTGTTCCCAGCTTGCACCACCAATGTGCCATTCTACCATGGGTCTCTTCCATTTCCTGTGGTAAGCAAATTCATCCATTACGTTGTCTTCAACAAGGTAATCCACATCATCCAAGTTCGAGTATGCCATTCTACTGAACCCCTCTAAATGATCGATTATGATTTGCCTTAAGCTGGTATAAAGAGTTTCAATGATCCTTGAATCAAAGGTAAATTTTTTTGCCACTTAAGGGGATATTTCTACGAATCACCCTCCTCCAAGATGTCTCGTTATGGTATCATGGCAACTCAACTCCTCGCTACGTTGACAATCGTTTACCACCTTTTTAAGTGTGAAATTGTTGTCTACCTAGTGAACCCTCATCAGCTGTTCCACTCCATCCCTCTAGAGGTGTGCTTCGTCCCTCAGCTCGAGAGATGTTGCTACGTCTCATTCTGAGAGTTAATCCTGAGTTGTTCGACCTTCGAGAAGATTGATCCTTCTAGAGTTCCGTTCTCCTCTCGCTGTCATGTTGGTTGGAGTTCTCGGAACAAGACATCAAGGTAACGATGGTGAACGAATCAACGTTCATTTGAAGTGCACCCTGGATCGTGAAGACTATACTAGTTTGCGTTCCCCATTGTCTTACCCTACACTTGAATCTCAGGCCGAGATTCTTGTTTAGTGGGGGTGAGTTGTCACATCCCTAGCTTCTGGTAAGGCTCTAGGCTAGCTTCATGTGTGCATCATGTTTAAATTTTTGAAACTTGAACTGAGGAATTCAGAAGCCTCAAAACCCTAAATAAAAGAAGGGCAAAAACCCTTAAATCTCATTCATTGTTCCAAAATGCTCTTCTTAGATGTTTAATATTTTTGGCAAGGGTTTTGATCCAAACCAAAAATATTGAACATTTTTAAGGATTTATTTCTGGGACTTTGAATTTAAATCATTAGCTATTTGAATTTGAATTATATTCATATAACTAGAATATAATTTCAAATACCCCTGAAATATTTTATGAGCTTTTGGAAAAGTCCATCTAGCAAATAAAAATATTCAGAGGAGTTTTTGACATTGTTTGAATTTGTTTAAATTCAAAACAGTGGCAACAGATTAAAATAAAAGAAAACAAAACAGAAGAAAAGTAAAACAGAGAGAAACCTTACTTGGCGCTCACCTGGTAGCCAGCCGGCCCAGCTCCTGTGCGGCCCAGCCCACCAGGCGTTTCCCCCCTGTCGTCTTCCTCCCCTCGCCCCAAAGCTGCTGCTGTTGCCGTGAGAAAGCGCCGCGCACACAGGCTCCACCTCCTGCTTCGCGCTGGAGGCTCAACCTCCTTCCTGTCCCCGCGCCTGGAGACGCCTCGACCCCCTCTGTTCTTCCCCCCCCCCCTCTTTCCTGGCTCCCCCCCTCGCTTGCCGCAGCCATGGCCGAACGCCACCATGGCCACCGACGCCATTCGCCGCGGCCACAGCCACCGCCTAGCCTTCCCATCTGTCCAGGAGCTCCACCTCTGTCGTCTACGCCTCCTCAAGGGCACACGCGCCGCCGGACTCCCCCGAACGCCCACACCGCCGCCTTCTTCAACCTTCGGCCCCGTCGATCGCCGTCGTCGATTCGCCCCCGACAAGACATCTTCGAGCCCACTTACCCTCCCAACGGACTCGTGGTGAGCCCCTGAGTCGTTTCCCCCTTCTTCCCTGGTCGCTTTTGACCTCTAGGCCATAGCCCCGTCGTGGCCGAGAGCTCCATGCCGCCGCCGCGTAGCTCGTCGTCGTTTGAGCCAGCATCTGTCACGGCCGAGCACATATTTGTGCTCCTCGCGTCGTGAGGAGTCTGCTGAGACCCTCGACTAGTTTCCCCGTGCACCGAAGCTCCATTCTCATTGAGGTCCGGAACTCCGGCGCCGCCGCGAGCTCGTTTCCGGCGAGCTCCGGCCACCACAGCCGCTGCCGCTCGCCCAGTTGGATGCGGCGCATCTTCAGCTACCCGTAGGAGCAAACCACGCGTCGAATGGTGCTCCGTAGCGAGCACACGTTGCATCTCTGTCGTCGGCCATGGTCGTCGCCGGCGAAACTCCGGCGGGAGCTGACGTGGCTCCGTCATTAGGAGCTAATCCAACTAACTAAACCACCTACAGCCACTGTCAGTAGGCCCCACCCCTGGTCAAACCCCAGTCAGCGCTGGGTTTGACCGGGATTAGTTCTTGTGTCACTGACGTGTGGACCCCGTACGTCAGGTTTAACCTGGACCTGGCCGTTGACTCGCTGACGTCATGCTGGCGTGAGGCTGACGCAGTTAAATCATTTTCTAGAATTATTTTAATTCTAAATATTCAGGAAATTCCAGAAAATTGTATAAACTTCTAAAATTCATAGAAATTCAACCGTAACTCCAAATTAAATAAATTATATATGAAAAATTATCAGATATATTCAAGGAATCCATCTGTGCTATTTTCATGCCTGTTTGAACAATGTTTGTCCTCTGTTTTGGACAAAACAAATAAAGGGCATTTAAATAATCATATATGGAGTTGGAATTTGAATCATGTATTCAAACCAACTTCATTTAAATCATAGCTAGGTGCATTAGCCCAAAACACATTCATATTGCCATCTCATAGCATGCATCATATTGTGCATTGCATTGATCGTGTTTCTTCTGTGTTTGCCGGTGTTGTTCCCTCTCGATAGACGTGTACCGACGATGTGATCGATGACACCGACGAAGAGCTATATTATCTTCAGAAGTGCCAGGCAAGCAAAACCCCCTTGTTCATTCCGATAAAATACCACTCTCTCGCTCCTGCTCTCTTTTACTGCATTAGGACAACAACGACATATTTGTTACTTGCTGCGGTAGCTGAACCCCTTTATCCTTTGCATGACCTGTCATTCCACAGTAAATAGATGAAACCCACTAGCATGAGTAGGAGTTGTTTGAGCCCTGTTGTGCCTACTCATTCATGTTTGTTGTCATGCCTGCTACTGCTTAGAGTTGAGTCAGGTCTGATTCATCGGGGATGAATCAGAGGTGTGTGAACATGTCCTACTGTGTGTGAGCTAAGTGCGTGAACACGATTTGGTAAAGGTAGCGGTGAGAGGCCATGTAGGAGTACATGGTGGGTTGTCTCATTGCAGCCGTCCTCAGGAACTGAGTTCTGTGTTTGTGATCCATGATCAGTTACTACCACACATTGGGCTCCGGGCGCTCCAAGCTCTCTCGACTTATTAATCAACATGATCTCTGTCCAGGAGTTGCAACTAGTTTCAGGTGTTTGTAGGTATTGTTAGTAGTCTACCAAGTGGCACCCGGTACAGGCGGGCTTGGGACAGACTAGGCACAGTGGCCCGGTGTACCAAGTGGCACCCGGATGGTGGGCTTGGGAACCCTACTCACATCGTTTGGGGCCGTAAGCGACACCCCGGCCGGATCTCCTTGCGGATGGAACCCGAATAGGCGATAAACCTGGACTAGAGACTTGTTCGGTTAGTCAGGTCGTGGCCGACTCCCTCGCCCGGCTTCCGCTTGAAGGTTGCCGAGGTACATGACGTGTACAGGGCGGTAAGTGGCGAGAGCGTGTGTGAAGAAGTAGACCCCTGCAGGGTTATCATTATCTATTCGAATAGCCGGATTCCTCGGATATGGAAACTTGGACCCCTTGTACAGTTCATAGACAAGTGAAAGTGGATACTCTAAAATACGCAAGATAAGCGTGAGTGCTATGGATGGCGTTCTCGTAGGGAGACGGGAGCGGATCCATAGTGGTGTATTGATATGGTGAATATGTGGACTCGTGTGCGCCACCTCAAAAGAGTTACTTGCAGTCGTAGTTCAGGTTAGCCACCGAGTCAAAGCTGGCTTGCTGCAGTTAAACACCACCACCCCCTTTGTTGTTAATGATGCATATGTAGTTAGATCTGATGTAAGTCTTGCTGGGTACATTTGTACTCACGTTGCTTAATTTATGTTTTTGCAGAGAGACTTCAGTCTCACTAGTAGTTCCACGTGGACTTCGACGTTTAGCTTGTTACCTCAGCTACGATCTTGTGCCCTCGGCAGGATTTGGTAGATAGTCAGGCTTCTCAGCCTTGTTCATTTATAGTTGTCTGTACTCAGACATGTTAAGCTTCCGCATGTGCTTTGACTTGTATGCTCTGAGTGTTGGGTCATGAGACCCATGATTGTAATATCTCGCTCCTCGGAGCCTATTGAATAAAAACTACTGAGTCGTAGAGTCATTTTGTGATGCCATGTTGTATTGCACATATCGAGCATATTGTGTGTATGTTATTGAAATGCTTGGTATGTGTGGGATCTGACTATCTAGTTGTTTATCTTTAGTAGCCTCTCTTACCGGGAAATGTCTCCTAGTGTTTCCACCGAGCCATGGTAGCTTGCTACTGCTCCGGAACACTTAGGCTGGCCGGCATGTGTCCTTCTTCGTTCCTGTGTCTGTCCCTTCGGGGAAATGTCACGCGATGAATATCGGAGTCCTGTTAGCCCGCTACAGCCCGGTTCACCGGAGTCCTGCTAGCCCAGTGCTACAGCCTGGATTCACTCGCTGATGACCGACACGTTCGATGCTGGGTCATGGATGCCTATCCCTGTAAGTTTGTGCCACTTTGGGTTTACGACTAGCCATGTCAGCCCGGGCTCCTTATCATATAGATGCTAGCGACACTGTCATATACGTGTGCCAAAAGGCACAAACGGTCCCGGGTAAAGGTAAGGCGACACCCGTGGGAATACCGTGCGTGAGGCCGCAAAGTGATATGAGGTGTTACATGCTAGATCGATGTGGCATTGAGTCGGGGTCCTGACAGTGTGCGCTAACCATTGTATTTCCGAGTGTTGCTTGTGTTTGCTCTTTTTGCATGTCTATCACTCCGGCGACACCTTGGACTACTCAGATGGCGCCATGTCTTCAACTTCGTCCAACTACTAGTCCATCTACAACAACCATTTCCATGGTGATGAGGATCACGATCCGAGGTCGAATCTTTCCCAAGGGGGGGGGAGATGATGCGGAGCATCCCACGTTCATCCCCATGTACAGTCCGGCTACTCTCCAAACCCCAAGTCGACTTATGATGAGACCTCAACTATGCGCCATTGGACACAAGGTGAACTCACTCCTATCCGAATTGTCACTTTCCACATGATGCATGTCCAGCAACCAAGAGGAAGGCCATGGAACAGCTACGAGCATTGGACAAGACGGCGAGGACACCAAGCGCGAGGAACAAGAGGAAGAGCTGCTGGGAAGCTACAGCGCTCGGATGTCCGACAGCCTCCGGACCACCGACGATCTCCGGACGTCCGACGCCTGGAGACTCCACCAGCCAGACCGACCGCAGCCAAGGCAACCTACGGCACCCGGACGACCGCCAGACTCCGGACGTCCGACGACTCCCACGGCCACGGACAACCGACGCCACTGGACGACCGAACGACCAGCACCCGAGCCGAAACTACGGATGTCCGACATCTCCGGACGTTCGGACCGTCCTGAAGCTCCGGACGACCGACGTCCTCCGGGCGTCCGATGCATGCGTGTTCGCCCGTGTGTTGGGCCGACGCCACTTACCCTTTCATTCACCCATGACTACATATACTCCTCCACCTCCTCCTAGTTAGGGTTAGCGTTGATTTAGCTCAAGTTAGAGATAGAGCTTCGCTCATCCATCGGATCTCCTCCTCGTGAGAGACCGCGGCCTCCTCGGAGAAGATCCTATCGGATTCAAGACCCCCTCGTGGGAAGATCCCCCTTGTGGATTCAAGACCTCCTCACGGAGAAGATCGGTTACCTTTGTATCCTTACCTTTGTTGATTGTGGATCATATGTATCTCTTTGTGTTCGGTGATCTAGCACTTGTGTGATTGATTCCTTGTTGGTTGAGTGTTTCTCTCGTTCTCCCCGTGTTTTCCCTCTAGTTCTTCCACGTGTTCTTCGTGATTCCCCGTATGATCCACTCCAAACATGAAAGTTGTCACCATAGGGTTCCACCCTACATCAACTATCCTCATGCTCGTTCTCATGGAGCTTGGTTGCCGCAAAGTTTGCTTGGGGTGGAGAAGGCTTGGCCTTCATGAGTTCTTGTTCCGCCTTGAGAGCACCAATGTAGTACTCGTCGATGGACTTGTAGTTCTCGAGGAAGATGGTCTCGGAGATGTCGTTGTGAAATCCCATCATGAAGTGGAACTTCATCGAAATGGGATCGTCCACGCCGGATCATCGCAAGGCAATCTTCATCTCCTTGAAGTACGCGTCGATGGACTTGGATCCTTGGATGGTGTTCTCCAATTGGCGTACAAGTTGTTCCATGTAGGTAGGAGGCACGAACTCTCGCCGCAAAGCTCTCTTCGTCTTGGGCCAACTCATGTCGTAGTACTTCGAAGGTGTGTGAGGCCACCATGCCGATGCGTAGTTGTGGAAGTTTCTTGTGGCGCACTACACTTGATCTTCAGGACGAACTTGATGTAGCTTGAGGTAGTCATCCATTAAGCGCTCCCATTCGAGATACTCCTTGGGTTCTTGTGTTCCATAGAAAGGAATCGCGTGGTCAATGTCGTGGTCGTAGTAGCTTGTGGAAGTCGCGTACTTGAGCTTCGGGAGCTTCTCTTGAGCATAGTCTTGAGCTGCTTGTTGGCGAAGATTCCCTTTGTCCGTAGGCGAAGATGCCTTGATGTCACTTGGCGAAGATGCCAACGGTTTTGAAGACGCTGATGCCTTGAGGTCGATGTCACTGCTCTGTATAGCCCATGCGCACGGGGGTGCTGGAGGCCGTGTGCACGGGGCCCCGTGTGCACGGGGGTCGAAGGCCCGTGGGCACGGGGGTGGCAGAGAAGCCAACTCTCATCCAGTAGTGTTCTCTTCATGGTCTTGTCGATGTCGATGCTTGTGTGTACTTGCCGGAGATGGTAGCATGGAAGTCTTTGCACTTGGGCGTCTTCTTGAAGATGAGGACGATCGCTTGTAGGACTTGATGAGGGCTTTGATCTCCTCCATGTGCTTGTCCATCTTGGCGTCGGAGTTGTTGTTCGTGGCATCGAACTCATTGTTGTTGTTGTAGACCGAAGGAGAAATGCCTTGCCTATCCATCACAAGATTCGAGTAGAGGTGAGTAGGAAATGAGGTAAACAATACCAAGTTACCTTTTTCCAAAGTTGAGGATGTATCTCGTTTCACTCAATGTGAGATGAAAGAATAGTGGAATTGGTACCGGACTTGTTCACTCAGACCTATCAAGTAAAGCTTATGGTAGAGCTCGGTGAGGATAGTGGCACAAAAATTTAATGCAAAATGTTAGCAAGAGTCAATAATGTTGGAAAAGATTCATGAATTCGCAAGTGAAACAAGTAGACCAATAGCAAATGTGGTACATGGAAACACACACACAAATAGATAAATGGGGTCGTGCAACCAAGGGATGAGCTCAAAATGTGGAATCCACCAAAACGCTCATGTTGCACAACTCAAGAGAGACGCTAGCACGATTGCTCAATAGGCGGATACGACACTTGTGCACAACCTATAAGATGCAAAATGGATAAACTTCTATCCCAAGTATGCTATGTATGTATGGTTCCCGGTGTTTCTCTCAAGATGATCGGATATGACAATCTTATGTGCAATGGGGTATGATGCTATGACACTTGCTTACAAGCTTCTTTGCTCTCTCTCTTTTGCTTAAAAGCTTATTCTCTTTTTTTCTATGGCCACTTTTGCACAATGCTCAAACCAAGATAGCAATTGAGTATATGCGGGAACAAACTTGTGATACGAGATATGATACCAAGATATGCACCACGATGATATGGTATGTATGATATGGGAAGTATGATCACTAATGTGCACAAGTAACATTGCCGGCAAACTCAAATGGCTAGTCTCGATAGGCAAGTAACGCAAAATGGGCTAGGGGTTAACAATGCAATTGCAAGGGGAATATACAATGGTGTCGTCGAGGTTACCGTCCTTTGCGATGATGAGTAGCGGTGTTCTTGATGTAGATGCCAACATGATGTAGACCCGTCCCTAAGTAGCCGAAACACCTTAGGAAACGGTAAAAACCGCACACTCAAAATCTCAAATGACAAATGTCAAATGGTGGAGTCAAATGGTGTTGGAACCTATCTAGGTGGATGGTGGATGTCAATAGCTACTCAACGAGCTAAAGAACGCCAAAATCGGACTCCGGATGTGGAAGTTATGGGCAAAACTATGGACTGCTCGCGGCTGACCTGGGGGGGTCGTGCGCATGGGGGTAGGAGCCCGTGGTCACGGGGCCCCGTGCACACGGTACACACATCGAGGGCACGGGGTGACCTGGGACTCACGGGTTTGGCGGATTTCTTGGTGATTTGGGCTCCAAATGGATGGATCTCGTGGCTGGGGAGTAGCTGGGGTGGAAGGGGGTGGTATGGGGTGGTGGTGCAGAGGCCGAAACACACTGGAAGTCCCGTGTGCATGGGGTCTGCGAGGCCCGTGTGCACGGGGGCCCATGTGCACGGGGTCCTCAAGGAGCGGACGAACAGCTCCGGATCCGTGGGAAATTTCAAATCTGAGGTCAAAATCGAAGGGTGGAAGGTAGGGGAAGGTGGTAGAGGGGTGGATCTACTTGCTACACACCAAATCCATGGATCAAATCCAACAAAATCTCATCAAACCAACAAATCACAAAAAAATTGGGGCTATTTTGGTGGGGAATTTTCGAATTTAGGACAAAATCACACAAAACTAGGCTAGAAAACAAAGAGGGGGGCTCCAATTTCATGATCAACCATGGCTCATGATACCAAGATGATATAGGGTGGAACCCTAGGTGAAGATCTTTCATGAATTGGAGGGGGAATCCCCAAGAACAAGATGAACAAAAGAGGTAAAACAAGAGGAACACTCAAGAACAAGTCAAATCACACATCCACTAGACAATCAAACACATAAGATCCACAAGGTACATGAACAACAAAGGGAAATAAGATACATGGTAGAGTTCATCCCAAATCCTATGAAGGAGATGAGGGCTTTATGATCTAGATAGATCCTTCCCTCAAGGGGGTCTTCATCCACTAGGGATCTTCTCCAATGGAGGTCTTGAACTCCAATGGAGTGGAATCCCACAAGGGGAGGTACATGAGCTAAGCTCTAGTGTTTAGATCTAATCTTAGCTAAGTCTAAATGGAGGAGATGAAGGAGTATATATAGTCCTAGGCAAAGAGAGGGATGAGTGGGGGCGAAATGGTAAAACCAGGGCAAAGCCCGTAACATCACACAGGGGGGCCCGTGTGCACGGGGTAAGTGGAGCCCGTGCGCATGAGGTATCTAGGGACCGGACGCAAGGGCCCGTGCGCACGCGGTCCGTGAGGCCCATGGACACGGGGGTCCCGTGGGCACGGTACATGCCCGTGCGCACGGGGTCTTCAGGACCGCCAGCCTGGGAGGCCCGTGGGCATGGGGTCGGAGGGGCCCGTGCACACGGGGTCGCCTGGGAGCTGCTGCCTTCTTCTTGGCACTTCCTTCTCCGCTTCCAGGCTTCCGTCTTGGATGGTGTAGTTGTTCTCTTGCACTTGGACTCCTCCATGATGAATGTGTAGCTCCGCTCACACCTAAGTACGCACACGAGAGATAGGTCAAGTAGTATACCATCCTCGAAGGGTACAAGTGGACACGTGTAAAGGAGATGATTCACCTTTGTATGCATGAAGTAGATGTGGCACGTGTCACTTGTCAAATGGACTCTTAACATGGTGATGTCCATAGGATGCTCCGCATCACCTGTTCATCCAGAGGCAACACCACAGGGTCCTGTTCATCCACCCCCACCCCACACTGTTCATCCAAACCCCCCGCAACACTCACTGTTCATCCAATTGATCGGCTTCAGTTAGCAGCAGTAGCGAAGGAATCGCTCGATCGGGTTCAGTTAATAGCCATCGATCGATCGCTCGGGTTCAGTAACGCATAGCCTGCAGTGCAATTGCTCGGGTTCAGTTAGAGCCCAATGCCTCGCTCCGGTTTAGTTAGAGCCAATGCCTCGCACACACGCGCGTACGTGTATGAGAGAAACGCGCATCGTTCGGCCCCCGACCACCCACCGTAACCGGGAACTCCCTGAAATTTTCCTCGCCCTCGCTTCTACCACGGTTTTTTCTGTCATGGACGGCCCAAAGAATGTCATGCAGCTGCGTCTCCGGCCCTCCCAGGACGAAAATCCCATTTTCTGTCATGATTTTTTGTCATATAAGTAGGAGCCCACCACATCTATAATGATACCGGGTTTTGTCACAATTATCCTCATAGAAGTGTCATAAGTATGACAGAAAAAAGTTTCATTCGGCCCAAAATGTCACGGATGTGTCTTTTTTTGTAGTGTTGCATCTCTGAATTGATTATTGCTTATCTTTTGCTACAAAATATTTAAGCCTTCCAAGCTCCACATATTTCACCGTGTATACGTACGTTCCCATGACAATCGCTTTACTCAATCTTCAGAGTTACTCGACACTGCTGGTTGCCTGTCACCACCTGCTGCATGGTAAGAACTTGTAAGATATTGATATTTGCTCTATACTATAAGCGTTTTACCACCATATCCTAGTAGTTCATAGGAACATTATTCTTGGATTTGTTTTCTTGTTTTGTACTAACTATGGCAGGTTCCGGAGTTGTTAGTTCTTGGGCTTCATCGATCGTGGGAGATTTGTCATCACCTAAGAAAATACAACAACCGTCACAAGAGCAACAACATCAGAATGCACATAATCAGGTTAATGTTTCCATGCCACCATTTACTGGTCGTTTTAGGACTCATTTATATATTGAATGGGAGTAAGAAATAAATGCTCTATTTGCTTCCCACACTTTTGATGAGCATGGAAAATTTCAAGCTGTGGTTAGTACTTTCGGTAGCTTTGCTTTAGTTTGGTGGAGTGAAACCCTGATTATATACCTACTACTTGGGATGGTTTAAAACATGTCATGAGAGATAGATTCGTCGATGTTTATCATACTCGTGGCATGATTAAAAAACTAGAACATTTAAAACAAGGTAGTGACACCATAACAAAATATTATGATTATTTACAAACTACCTTGTTGCACTAATTTTTAGAAGAAAGTGAATAAGATTTTATGGATAGATTTTGGGGAGGATTAAAGCATTATATTTAGGAGATACTAATTCATGAAGAGTGTTATTGATGTAGGGTAGAACCCTAGAGGCCGATCTTTCATGATTGGAGCGGATCCCTATGAAGAACACAAAGAACACAGGGAAGAACAGAGAGAAATCACAAGGGGAAACACTCAAGAACAAGTCCAATCACACATCCACTAGACAATTAAACACACAGGATCAGAAGGTACATGAACAACAAAAGGAAAGATACAAGGTAGAGTTCATCTCCAAGAGGAGGTCTTAATGGTATCCTAGACGGATCTTCCCGCGAGGGGGTCTTGATGATATCCCGCAGGATCTTCTCACATGGCGGTCTTCAACTCCATGGGAGTGGTAGTCTCTCTCTCTCAAGAGGAGGAGGTAGGAGCAAAGCTCACCTAAGAATGAGCTATCATATTTTCTTCCCCTAAAAATGGGGAGGAGGAGGTCTATTTATAGTCTAGCCCACGAAGGGGTAAGTGAGGGGGCGGAATGGGTACATGGGCCTCGGCCCGGAGGCATGCACGCAGGCAAGGCCCGGATGATCCGGATAGGGGTCCGGATGATCCGGCCGTTATCCGGATGATCCGAGAGGGGGCCCGGATGATCCGGCTTCACGCGAGGCCTTCGGGTGTCTTCGGACGCAGTTATCCGGATGATCCCGGAGGGGGAACCGGATGATCCGGCTGAGCCTGGATGATCCAGACGACGGTCCGGATGTCCGACCTGGCTCCTCCGGCTGCTCCGTCTTCTCCTTTCTTCCATCTTCTCTTCCACGCTTCCCTTGTGGACAGTGTAGTCGTTCCTTGGCTCTTGCACTCCTCCTTGACATCCGTGAAGCTCCGACAATACCTATGCATGCATGCAGGAGAAGTGTCAAGTAGTACACCATCCTCAAAGGGGTCAAGTGAGCACGTGTAAAGGGGACGATTCACCTTTGTGTATGCGAAGTAGATGTCGCACGTGTCACTTGCCAAATGGACTCTTGACATGGTGATGTCCGTAGGATGCTCCGCATCATCCCCTCCCCCTTGGCAAAGATCCGACCTTGGATCAAAAACCAAATCACCATGGGAATGAGATGGCTTCGCCGTGAAGAAGTGGACGTTCACCAAGTATTCGTCATCTTCAAGCTCGCAATGGGCACTCTCCAATGTCGCACCGTCTTGGGATTCCTTCAAAATAAGCAAGGACAACAAACAGTTGGAAAAACAAATGTGGTTAGCATTAGTGCAAAACCAAGAATTCAAGTGATGATTCACCAAACAAGTGTCGTCATCAAGCATAGCATATGGTGTGACATGGGATTGTGGCATGGCATGTAAGCTTATGAATCGAGCACAAGCAAAGATATCATGGGGACAAGTATGCAAATGTGAGGTAGTGATGCAAATATGTGTGACAAGAGAGCAAGCATCTACCTCAAGATCATAGCAAACATGCATAAAGCGCTCAACAAATGGTCGACGGTAGGCATAGGAATCATTCACAACACAAAATAAGATGAGATGTCTAAACACATGTGTCAAGTGCAAGAAAATACAAGCATAATGTGCATAGGGTGTAGTGAATATAGCGTGGCACTCAACACAATAGAAACAACAATTGTTCATCATGTGTGAGGCAATCAAGTCAATCATGTGACAAACAATGGGACATGGCATACGTGAAGCAATGATATTGGTGCAACCAACCATATGATAGTAGCATGTAGTCCAAGAATTGGATGCAACACACAAGGTATATATGTCATGAAGCATGGAAATGTTGCAATCATGGGTGAAAGCAATATCTCGAACATGCTTGCAAATGGTGCAAGCAACACATGAAGTATGATCCACAATATACAAGCTCAAGAAGGATGTCACCTTGAAAGCATGTCCTTGTGCATTCTTCACAATGCCGAAGTTGTAGGAAATATGGTGTAGAAGTGAGTCACTGTAGAATGTATGAGGCTGGTTCTCAAGAGCTCGAATGGTCAACTCACGTGAAGTGGAAGTCGATACAAAGTCCAAGTATCCTACACATGCACACAACAAAACAAAGAAAGTATGCGCATGGTAGACAAACACATCATCCATCATGATGGTTCTCATCTTTTGCACATAACCATTAGAATCACAAGTGCATGAATAATATGATTCAACAATGGCGATATTCATGGCACTAGGTATATGGTGCAAAGAAGGAAGACAAGCATGCTTCACAAGAAATATATCAAAATATCCAAACATATGCGAGAATGCTATGGGGGCAATCTCATGAGCAAGACGAGAATCATTGTTGCACTCAATACATGGAAAATCATCTAGCATGAGAGAGGCAATACATGGAGATATATGACAAGAAGCAATATGAATCATGTGCAAAGCATATACATGGTTGTCATCAACCGCATGAAATGAGCAAGTATGAATCATTGGTGATGCAACATGAGCAAGCATAGAGATCAAGTCATGCAAAGTAGTGGAGCGAAGATGCAACACACTAGAGTAAATCATGTCAATCATGTCATGTGAAGAAATAATAGGCATAGACAATGCACTTGACATATCACAAGCACGAACACCAAGCAAGATCAAAGTATCATCATAGGAATGGTGCACGAAGCAAACATGGCAATAACAAGAGATATCTCAGCTTGCAAATACACATAAAAGTACTAGAATCAATCATCATGTGTAATGCAAATCATGGGTCACAAATGCATGGCAAAGGCATAGTAATGGTCATATCATGCAAAGTGAACATGGCAATATGGGCAAATGATACATAATGGACAATAAGCCATAACCATGTGAGGGACATGTAGAAGAAATGCGCGAAGTGTTTGCGCGAAGAGAGCAGTGGTAAACACAATCCACGTGATCCCAAGTCATCATTGCTCTCTAGAGCTCGTTTTGTCAACTCGTGGGATTGCAAGGTTGACAAGTATTCATGGGTACCTACACAAAAGAGACACAAACCAAAGAAATTTTGCGCGTGGTAAATGTACACATCATCCATCATGATGTGTATGTGCACATGTGAGTTAGCACAAGATAAGCATCGCTTAAAGAAATTTGATGCATGGTATAAGAACATGTCATCCATCATGAAAGAATAGTTGTTATGTATAACACGATGGGGATGCAAATTGAGCATACAATTATATGGCACATAAATATCATGTTTGTTCATGGGGGGCATATGGTGCACACAAGTATTGGGATCATGCAATGAATGGGATGGATCAAAATCTCCTAACATGTATGAGGAAACTATGTGTGTCTCCTCATGAACAACATTGGAAACATCATATGGAGAAAATGGACAACATCCAAAACAATGCATATCCGAAGCTATGTAGGCATGGCATGGCATATGAGACAAATGATGCAAAGGGAGCATATCAATATCATCGCAAGAAAAACAAATGTCAATAACCATGGGCTTGTCATCTATGCCATATGTGAAAATTGGGTTTATTTTAATGGCATATGCATAGTCACTATGAAGAGATTGCAAATAAGACATATGGCTGATCTCATGCATAGTATATGACAAGTCAAGCGGATTATCAAACATGATGTGACCAAGGGAATTGTCACAAGAAATCCTATGTAACATGGCATCACAATTAATAGACTACACATGAGAATTATCATACTCACCATAAATGGGCAAGAAATCATCACATGAGGAAGTCGCACTAGCATGAATCATGGAAATAGGTGGATCAACATCATGCAAGCAAGCAATGTCAAGAATGTCCACTAGTGGGACTAGCGCATCACCTTCACCTTTGTTACCTTTGTCATTCCACTCATGTGGTGTAGGTGAGGTGGGAAAGACCAAATAGTGGTCATCTTTATCTTGATGGAACCATGATGCGGAGCATCCTACGATCATCCCCATGGACACTACTTCGACTACTCAAGCTCCAAGTGGACCCATGACGAGAGCTTGAGCACGTGCTATTCAATCCGAGGTTAACTCTCTCCTTGTTAAACTTCCCTTTGATCCACTTGAGACATGTCTACTACCTCAAACGGAGATGCTTTGTGTGCTTAGGTACCAAGAAAGTAACCAAGGAGAAGTTACGATGCAAGATGAACATCGAGAGCATGTAGACGATCTGCCCAGCCCAGAAGGACCGGAACAACCGCCCAACCACCGTCCGGGCGGAACAACCGGCCAGCTACCGCCCATCAACCGGCCCACCTTCTGTGATCGAGCGGAGCATGGCCGGTGCTGCACCGGTTTTACCGGTTTCTGCCCAAAGACCAAAACAACCGCCATGACAACCGGTACAACCGCTGCCCCCTTCGACGTCCATCTCTAGAAGCCAGCACCTGACCTCCAGCGGTAGTACCGCCTTCCACTTCCGGTACTTCCGCCCTGCATGAGTTACCAGCGGAACAATCGCCCACATGACCGGTACTACCGGCCTGCCTGCGCGTAGTGCAAGGGGTTTTCGCCCCATGTATCCTCTCCCACTTACTCCTTCGTGGCTTAGCACTATATATACTCATCTGCTAGCGTCGTATTAGGGTAGCATTGGTTTAGCTCATATTTTGTGTGAGAGCCTTGCTCATCCATTTGGTTACTTCTCCTCGGAGCTCACGACCTCTTCGGAGAAGATCCCCCAAGCGGATTCAAGCCCTCTTCAAGGGAAGACAATCAAGACCTCCTCACGAAGAAGAACGACTACCTTTGTTTCTTTCCTTTGTTGGTTTTGAATCTTGTTCTACCTTATGTGTTCGGTGATCTAGCCCTTGTGTCATCGATTACTTGTCGGTTTAGTGATTCTCTCATGTGTTTCCCTTGTGTTCTTCTGCTCGTTCATCGTGTTCCCCGTAGGATCCACTCAAAATGTGAAAGATCGTCCACATAGGGTTCCGCCCTACATCATCTATGGTATCATGAGCCACGTTGATCACGTTTTTGGAGCCCCTACCCCTCTTTTTCTAGCTTGATTTTGTTGTTTTCGTCCTAAATCCGAAAATCCCCACCAAAAATAGCTCCAAATTTTCTAGTGATTTGTTTGTTTGATGATGTTTTGTTGATTTTGATCCGTGGATTTGCTTGGTTTCAAGTGGATCTAGCATTCTCCCAAGTTTCCCCTCTTCCCATCCATGAAATCCATCCAATTTTGTCCTAGAAACCATCAATTTCCGCCCCAAAATCGCGCCCCGATTCGATCTGTGACGAATCCCGAGACAAGAGGTACAACCGCCCCTCCAAGCGGTACCACCGCTGAGTACCACAGGCGGTACTACCGCCCATCCGAGCGGTACTACCGCCCATGCCAGTTTCAACATTCTGAGTTTCACCATTTTCATCATAACTTCCACATCCGGAGTCCGATTTTTGCGTTCTTTAGCTCATTGAGAAGCTATTGACATCCCCCATCTACCTAGATAGGCTACATCATTGGACACCATCTAATTTTCCGAAAATTGGCATCTTTGCCTAGGTCTTTCACCACATCATCCGCTATACCACCTCCACTTTCCGCTACCACTATTGTTGATTTTGGTCTTTGAGAATTTGAGTTGTGGTTCCCGTGTCCTATTGTGTTTCAGCTATATAGGTATGATTCGGCGTCAACATCACCACCACTCATCTTTGCCAAGGACTCATCATCACCAAGGACGGTAACCTCGACGACATCTTTGTCATCTCTCGCAATTGCATTGATAACGATCATAGCCCATCTTTTGCATTGCTTACCCATCGAGACTAGCCATTGAGTATTGCTATCTTGATTCGTGAAGTTTTGCATGAGAAAAGAGATCAAAAGTGAAAGAGCCACCCAAGCTCTTAAGCAAACAGGGAAGATAAGCAAATAGCTTATAAGCAAGAACCATAGCATCATACTACATTAAGATTGTCATATAAGATTATCTTGGATCATAGCACCGAAATACCATACATATAGCATACTTGCTATAGAGATCGTTGCAATTTTGCCTAGTAGGTTGTGCACAAGCTCTATATCCGCCTATTGTGCAATTGTGCTAGCGTCTCTCTAGTATTGTGCAACAAGAGCATTTTCGTGGACTCCACATTTTGGCTCCTTTTTGGTTTGCACAATCCCACTTATCTATTTGCGTGTGTGTTTCCGTGTACCACTAATTGCTTGGTCTACTTGTTGCATTTGCGAATTTGCAAATCTTTTTCAACACCTTTGAGTCAAACTAACAATTGCAATCAATTTTGTGCCACCATCCTATCCAAGCTCCACCATAAGCTTTTACTTGTGTAGGTGTGAGAACCGACAAGGATTGGTACCAATAGTGCTATTTCATTGTCCACATTTGAGTGAACTTGATTCATCGTCAACATCGGCCAAGGTACATTAGTATAAGTTCTTCCCCTTCTACCACTCACATTTTGCTTGGAATAATGGATAGGTCGAGTACTTCTACCAACCCACTCTTCATCGAGCAAGACGACGACATGTCATCATACGTCACCAAGAGCCACCTATTTGGTGCACAACGAGCATTGCATCAAGAGCAACAAGCTATGAACGAACGCATCGACAACCTCGCCACCGACTTGCGACTCTCCGAGCAACGTACCAAGGACTACTTCAACAACAAGCTCGATGCGCACAAGCAAGAGAATGATGCAAGAATGGACGAGATCCGCGCCTTGTTGGTGAACCGTCCTCCTTCAACTTCTTCATACTCAAGCTCAAGTACACCGTCATCAAACACTCTTCGAAGAGCCGCGTGTCAAGACTGTCATGCATCTCGCAACCCGCTACACGTCAAGCATTCACAAGAGCAAGCCGATGAGCAAGTCCCCCATCCTCAATCAAATCAAGTCGCTTTTGCCCAAGCTCAAGAACGACAACGTCTTTGTCGCCAAGAAGAAGAAGAACGAGCGCGTCTACACCAAGAGGAACAAGACGCCGAGGCTCAACGTCTTCAACAACAACAACGTGAAGCTCAAGCTCTTGAGGCGCAATGTGCCCTTCAAGAATCAAGTCAAGCCATCGCCAATCGCAATCGCGAACGGCGCAATCAAGAGGAAGCCCTTAGAGAAGAAATCCAAGAGAGGAACTCCAACTACGTGTGCAATGTCAAGTTCCTCAAGCTCCTCCACAAGCTCGTCAAGCTCCACCTCAACCTCAAGTTCAACAAGAGCAAGTTGATCATGGACTTCCTCCACGCCAAGAGCAAAATGAGGATGTGTCAGGACCCCGACTCATTGCCACACCGATCTAGCATGTAACACATCATATCACTTTGCGGCCTCACGCACGGTATTCCCACGGGTGCCACCTTACCTGGCCCGGGACCGTTTGCGCCTTTTGGCTCACGTATATGATAGTGCCGCTAGCATCCATATGACAAAGAACCCGGGCTGACATGGCTAGTCGTGAACCCAAAGTGGCACTAACTTACAGGGACAGGCATCCATGACCCAACATTGAACGTGTCGGTCATTAGCGAGTGAATCCAGGCTGTAGCACTGGGCTAGCAGGACTCCGGTGAACCGGGCTGTAGCGGGCTAACAGGACTCCGGTATTCATCGCGTGACATTTCCCCGAAGGGACAGACACAGGAATGAAGAAGGACACATGCCGGCCAGCCTAAGTGTTCCGGAGCAGTAGCAAGCTACCATGGCTCAGTGGAAACACTAGGAGACATTTCCCGGTAAGAGAGGCTACTAAGGATAAACAACTAGATAGTTAGATCCCACACATATCAAGCATTTCAATAACATACACACGATATGCTCGATATGTGCGAGTACAACATGGCATCACAACATGACTCTACAACTCAAGTATTTTATTCAATAGGCTCCGAGGAGCGAGATATTACAATCATGGGTCTCATGACCCAACATTCAGAGCAAACAAGTCAAGCGCAAGCAGAAGCTTAACATGTCTGAGTACAAACATCTACAAATGAAAAAGGCTAAGAAGCCTGACTATCTACCAGATCCTGCCGAGGGCACAAGATCGTAGCTGAGGTAACAAGCTAAACGTCGAAGTCCACGTGGAACTACTAGCGAGACTGAAGTCTCTCTGCAAAAACATAAATTAAGCAACGCGAGTACAAATTTACCTAGCAAGACATACATCAGAACTAACTACATATGCATCATTATCAACAAAGGGGTGGTGGGGTTTGACTGCAGCAAGCTAGCTTTGACTCGGTGGCTAACCTGAACTACAACTGCAAGTAACTCTTTTGAGGTGGCACACACGAGTCCACATATTCACCATATCAATACACCACTATGGATCCGCTCCCGTCTCCCTACGAGAACGCCATCCATAGCACTCATGCTTATCTTGCGTATTTTAGAGTATCCACTTCAAGTTATCTATGAACTGTACAGGCAACCCAGAAGTCCTTTACCGCGAACACGGCTATTCGAATAGATAATGTTAACCCTGCAGGGGTGTACTTCTTCACACACGCTCTCACCACTTACCGCCGTTTACACGACATGTACTCGGCAACCTTCAAGCGGAAGCCCAGCGAGGGTGTCGGCCATGACCTGACTAACCACACAAGTCTCTCGTCCAGGTTTATCGCCTATTCGGGTTCCATCCGCAAGGAGATCCGGCCGGGGTGTCGCTCACGGCCCCAAACGATGTGTGCAGGGTTCCCAAGCCCACCTCGACAGGTGGATCTACGCTTGGTACACCGTGCCACTGTGCCTAGTCTGTCCCAAGCCCACCTGTACCGGGTGCCACTTGGTAGACTACTAACACTACCTACAAACACCAAAAACTAGTTACAACTCCTGGACAGAGATCGAGTTGATTAATAAGTCGAGAGAGTCAATTAATGATCCCAATGTGTGGTAGTAGCTGTTCATGGATCACAAACACAGAACTCAATTCCTGAGGACGGCTGCAATGAGACAACCCACCATGTACTCCTACATGGCCTCTCACCGCTACCTTTATCAAATCGTGTTCACACACTTAGCTCTCAACAGTAGGACATGTTCACCACATTCCAATTCATCCCCGATGAATCAGACCTGACTCAACTCTAAGCAATAACAGGCATGACAAACAAGCATGAATGAGTAGGCACAACAGGGCTCAAACAACTCCTACTCATGCTAGTGGGTTTCATCTATTTACTGTGGCAATGACAGGTCATGCAGAGGATAAAGGGGTTCAACTACCGCAACAAGTAACAGATGAATCGTTGTTGTCCTAATGCAGTAAAAGAGAACAGGAGCGAGAGAGTGGGATTTTATCGGAATGAACAAGCGGGTTTTGCTTGCCTGGCACTTCTGAAGATAGCATTGAGTCTTCATTAGTGTCAACGATCACAGCGTCGGAACATCGTCTACCGAGAGGGGACAATTACCGGCAACAGAGAGGAAACACAATCAATGCAATGCAACATTATGATGCATGATCATGACATGGCAACATGCTGGTGTTTTGAGCTAATGCAGCTAGAAACAAAGTTAAAAAAAGTTGGTTTGAACCCTAAGTTCAAAACCAAACTCCTTATGTGAAATTCAAATGTCATTTATATGATTTGTGCTAAACAGCAGATATAAGTTGTCCTAACATGCATGAAAATGGTATACATGGATAGATTGGATTTTTCTGATCATTTTTCATATATAAATTATTTCATTTGGAGTTACGGTTGATTTTATATGAATTTTAGAAGTTTATACTATTTTCTGGAATTTCCTGGATTTATTTTAAATCCAAAAAATTGTTAATTGCGTCAGCATGACGTCACTATGATGTCAGCAGGTCAACGGGCCGGTCCAGGTCAAACCTGACCAGTGGGTCCCGTGTGTCAGTGTGATTAGACTAACTAATGTTTAATTAGTACTAATCCAAGTTAATTAGCAGGGCTGGCCCCACCTGTCATTGAACCAGGGGGGGTCAAACTGGGTCAGCGGTCAAACCTGCCGGCGGTTAGCCGTCGGCGAGGCCGGACGCGGCGGCGTGCTGCGGGATTTGCCCACAGGGCGCCGTTTGGCGCGCGAAGCACAGCTACGGGATGCAGACGCTCGTCCGCATCCAACTGTGGTGGTGGCGCGGCCGAGGAGTGGCCGGAGTGGTGCCGGCGACGAGCTCGGCGGCGGCTGAAGCTCGGGTGCAAGTGGGGATGGGGCTGCGGTGCGCAAACGAGTGCGGCGAGGTGCCACGGAGGCTCTACGCGATGCGGGGAGCGCGTTGGGCGCATGCCCGGGACCAAATGGTCACCGGAGCATCACCGGCGACGAGTGCGGGCGGCGGCACGTCCGGGTGAGTGCGGTGTGGTTGCTACGGCGTGCGAGAGAGGGAGCGGAGAGGGGGAGCAGGGGCAGGAGCTCACGGCAGTTGCGACGAGGCGAACGGCGAGCTCGGGGAAGCATCGGAGTGAGCTGGGCGGCGAGGCGGATCTCCGGTGGCCGAGGAGGAGAAAAACATCGGGGCGGCGCCTCGGGGCCCTTCCGGTCGCATGGCTCGGTGAGGAGGCAGGAAACGAGGTGGCGGAGCTCGAGGATAGCTCGGGGATGGCCGCGGCCGCGGTGGTGCACGTCGGCGGCGGTGGGCATGCTCGGCCATGGGGAGAGAAAGCAGAGGAGCGAGGGGGAGAGAGAACCAAAGAGTGAGGGGGTCGAGGGGGTTCTGCAGGGTGGCGTGGTGTCGTCCAAGGCGAGGGGTAGCAGCTGCGTGGCTAGCAGGAGGTGGCCGCGGCTCGGCTGTGCGCGCACCACGCGTGACGCCAGTAGGCGCGAGGAAGACGACGCGCGGTGGGGTGGGCTGGGCCTAGCTACAGTGCTGGGCCAGCTGGGCTGCCAGGTGAGCGCTAGGTAAACCTTTCTCTCTCTCTCTCTCTAATAATTGTTCCTGTTTTCTATTTTGCTTTTCTGTTTTTGATTTAGTAATAATACTAAACCATTTTTTGTAAAACTCCTGAGAAAATTTGTGGGCACTTTTAAAATGTTTACTAACAGCCCTCAAATGTTTTCAGAATTATTGAAGCATTTAAAATATTTATAGCCATTAAATGCTCCAATTCAAATACTTATGATTTAATCCAAAAACCTGAAATGACCTAGGGAAAATATGCACCGTTTTTTGTCAGAGGTTTTCACCAGTTTCAAAAATGATGGACTTTTCCTAAAGTCACTTTGGGTTTATTGGAAGTGATTTTATTTGAGCCTATTTGAATTCATTTGGTGCTAGGGTTTGAATAATCCCCATTTCAAGTTTAACTGAAGTTTAAACATGATGCAACACATGACTAGCTAGCTCAGAGCAAACCAGAAGATAGGGATGTGACAACTCACCCCCACTAAACAAGAATCTCGACCCGAGATTCAAGTGTAGGGTAAGACGAAGGGGAACGCAACCTAATACAATCTTCACGATCCAGGTTGCCCTTCATAAGAACATTGATTCTATCACCATCATTGTCTTGATGTCTTGCTCCGAGAACGCCAACCGACATGACCACGAGAGGGAAAAGAAACTCTAGAAGGATCGATCTTCTCAAAGATCGAGCAACTCATGATCAACTCACGGAATGAGACATAGAAACATCTCACGAGCTGAGACGCGAAGCACACATCCAAAGGAATGGGGCGAAGCAGAGGACGAAGGTTCACTAGGTGGACAACAATTTTCACGCTTAAGAAGGTGGTGAACGGTTGCCAACGTAGCGAGGAGTTGAGTTGCCATGATACTATAACGAGACATCTTAGGGATGGTGACTCGTAGATATATTCCCTTAAGTGGCAAAAGAATTACCTTTGATTCAGAGATCATTGAAACTCTTTATACCAGCCTAAGGCAATTCACAATCGATCATTTGGAGGGGTTCGGTAGGATGGCATACCCGGATTAGAATGGATGATGTGGATTACCTTGTTGAAAACAACACAAGGGACGATTTTAGTAACTGGGGAGAAGCTCAACAGTAGAGAGTGAGTCCACTGTTTGAGAAGTTATAGCATAACCGAGGAACTGAGAGCAAGCCCAGTTAGTGCCGATGATAACACCTAGCGCTTGTGCGTGCTCTCAAGAACTTGAGCATCTCCATATTCATCAAGGTTTTACCAACATCCGTGTCAAGGATCCTGGCAACACAACATACTACCATGATGGATAGTGATGGACGATGCAGATGCATAGGAAGATAACAGCTTCTCAAATTTCACCTTAACGGGCCAAGGGAATAAAATCTGGATGATCGACCGAGAGACATTTAGCACTCCGCATCTAATGTTCTCCTTGATGTGCTAGCGTAACCCATTCATAAAGAAGGTTTGATATCTAGAACATCAAGTAAAAGGTCGGACTTCGGGAACACAAAAATCATAAGGCACAACTAGGGGGTAAATCCTACGAAGTCCTTATGGGGAGGTGGCCAACTTCTTCAATCAAGATATTACAATAACAGGTCTTCTAGCTGGGTGTGTTGGCCACGACATCCACTTTACCGGTTATAGAGAGACCAATATTGTAGCTCTTGGGAAACGTTCCAACCATCATATTTGCCTGAGATTCAGATCTGGTTGGTGTCAGGATATTCCAGACTCATCAAATCTAGAAATAAAAATGAAAGTTTGCAACACAAATCGACGAGATGACGTTGCGAGATTCTCGAGAAATGAACTACGATAGCAAACTCCAAGGCATGAGATGGTTCTGCTACAAACATGTGAACATGTTGTCCCAGACAAACATTATCCCATGGTAGTCTTACAATAAAACTCTACCGAGTTCAGGTGGGGAACCATCATCAAGGATATCGAAGTCCTTGTGCACTTATCGATGAACTTCTTATCCTTGAGCAAGTCAATCAGTGGCTTGGTGTGCTAGGGACACATATAGAATGGAGGTAGCTAATCTCACAATCCAATGTATACTTCGCACATGCATGACTGACTTGGGATGATTCCAAAGGAAGCAAAAACAATCTTTCTCGGATACACGACGGCAACTTACACTTAATGCACGTGAACTTGGAGAAAGTCACTTCTTTCACCAAAACATATACCTCATGAGCGGAACACGAAGGTAATGCTTGCAAAGTTTCCAACACTAGCTGGATGTTCAACACGAATCATGGAGGAGACAAAATGCCACTGATGGGCTCAACAACAACTCATCGGAATTTCCATATCACTGGACTTCCACCATTATGTGAACAATGTGATAGTATTGGTCAGACCAAAGATGTAATGGTGTATGCTCGAGGGATCAACCATGAGTAAGACAACATTACGAACATCGTTGGTTCTGATTTGATTCGACGATAGCCCATACTCAAATCAAAGATTGGGTAAGATGATAGGTCCATTAACTGATCACAGGGACCAATCGATGAAGACAACATCTTTCTTCAACATACATACAAGATATCCCTTAATATGAACTAAGTCGGAGAAGCCTTTATCTACTAGCTCTCCAAGTTGTTGTTTAGCTTAACCAACTAGCTCAGGGGTATCCAACACAGATTGTTGGAGAAAGGGTGGTTTATAGGAATAAACCAACTTGATCACGAGCTCAACATAAGGGTCAGGTGACAACCTGGTAATACTTCCGAGAAGATATTCGGGAAATCACGAACCACCGATATGTTACTAAGCTCGAGAACAATCTTGCTTTTCAGGGCAAGACGATATGATCAATAGAGCGAAGATTTGAAATAATCCTAACTCATCGATCAAGGAGTGCACCAGGAGAATGGACTAGGTAGCATGATCAATCTTAGAATGATGATTCAATAACCAACACGCTAGGAATGAAATTATTGTCCTTTAACTACCAAGCAATGGGGTTGCTAGCAGTATTGATTTCACACATCACGATTCACTTGTCGGCATTCCGGTTCAACAACACGGGGACCGAGAAATGAATAATGATGGCGAGAAGTATCACTGCACCAAAAATTCATAAGATGATGTGTAATTCCTATGACTTTCTTGACATAAAGAGGGTAATACTTCAGGGTAGAACAGAACAAAAACTGGATTAGTATTTGATCTGCGGAGTATGACTACTTTGACCCAATCCTAGATATGGATGAGGTACTGGAGTTCATTTCTCCTAGTCACTCCGGAATAGAATGGATTGACGGACCACAAGAGTAATAGGCATCGATAACCCGAATGCATAATCACTCCTGACTATCAATTGATAGACAAGGATCGGAATACAACTAAAGCGGGACAACTCAAAGGAACATACGGTTTCTGAGTAGTGGATGCATAGGTTAGTATGTCGAAACAAGTTCAACAAGTTTCTTCCTGATAACCCATGCAGAAAAGTAGAACCGGCAGAGTTGCAATATAGAATGAAGAACTCACCAAAGAGCACTCTATTGTGATATTCGGTTCAAAGAGGAACTTCTGCTATATTGGTTCGTGGTATTGGAAGAACGATATACTATGGACCTCGAGGACTATCGCAAAGGTTACTAATAACCTAAAGGGACGAGCAAACACTATCAACATGAAGTAAGTAGGGTGGATCTTGGGTCAAGAACCCAGGAATAGAATGCCTACTAACTAAGTGGCATCACGGTATGCTTTCGAGAATGATGGCCAGAATCATCACACTGGGAACACAAAACATGGCTAGGTTACTAGGTGATACTCCAGACACCTAGGGTCATAATAATAGCTCCAACATATACGTTGAGGCAATAGAGTACCTCAACTCACCAATTAGTGTGACTAACCTGGCCTAAAAGAACATCAAAACCAGAGGGAAAGGATTTTGCAAATGCATCAGACTATCTAGAAACCTGGGATGACTCGGACAACATAATGGCTGTAAATGCTCAAAAGATTGGAGACATGCTAGAAAAATGGTGGAATAGCCACTTAGAAGCACAATATCAAGGTTTCGAGATAAACAGTTAACATACAGAAGTAGTAGGAACTGAACCGAGGCTGAAGTCCAACAATTCTACAAGTCTACGGATTAGTAACACGTGATCCTGAGAGAAAGAAGAGATAGCCTAGTTCCTTAACCCCGTAGGAAAGATATGATGACTTGGATCAGAAGGGCATAAGGTAAAGGAGTAAAAAGAGCCTTATGTTCCATCCCATAATCAATTCCCTATATAACTAAAGAATTTCTAGACTCAACTTCGACCAGTTTGGTTTGGTAATCCTACAGGCAGTCAAGCTCTGATACCAAAACTGTCAGGACCCCAACTCAATGCCACATCGATCTAGCATGCAACACATCATATCACTTTGCGGCCTCACGCACGGTATTCCCACGGGTGCCACCTTACCTGGCCCGGGACCGTTTGCGCCTTTTGGCTCACGTATATGATAGTGCCGCTAGCATCCATATGACAAAGAACCCGGGCTGACATGGCTAGTCGTGAACCCAAAGTGGCACTAACTTACAGGGACAGGCATCCATGACCCAACATAGAACGTGTCGGTCATCAGCGAGTGAATCCAGGCTGTAGCACTGGGCTAGCAGGACTCCGGTGAACCGGGCTGTAGCGGGCTAACAGGACTCCGGTATTCATCGCGTGACATTTCCCCGAAGGGACAGACACAGGAACGAAGAAGGACACATGCCGGCCAGCCTAAGTGTTCCGGAGCAGTAGCAAGCTACCATGGCTCAGTGGAAACACTAGGAGACATTTCCCGGTAAGAGAGGCTACTAAGGATAAACAACTAGATAGTCAGATCCCACACATATCAAGCATTTCAATAACATACACACAATATGCTCGATATGTGCAAATACAACATGGCATCACAACATGACTCTACAACTCAAGTATTTATTCAATAGGCTCCGAGGAGCGAGATATTACAATCATGGGTCTCATGACCCAACATTCAGAGCATACAAGTCAAAGCACAAGCGGAAGCTTAACATGTCTGAGTACAGACATCTACAAATGAAAAAGGCTGAGAAGCCTGACTATCTACCAGATCCTGCCGAGGGCACAAGATCGTAGCTGAGGTAACAAGCTAAACATCGAAGTCCATGCGGAACTACTAGCGAGACTGAAGTCTCTCTGCAAAAACATAAATTAAGCAACGTGAGTACAAATGTACCCAGCAAGACTTACATCAGATCTAACTACATATGCATCATTATCAACAAAGGGAGTGGTGGGGTTTAACTGCAGCAAGCCAGCTTTGACTCGGTGGCTAACCTGAACTACGACTGCAAGTAACTCTTTTGAGGTGGCGCACATGAGTCCACATATTCACCATATCAATACACCACTATGGATCCGCTCCCGTCTCCCTACGAGAACGCCATCCATAGCACTCACGCTTATCTTGCGTATTTTAGAGTATCCACTTCAAGTTATCTATGAACTGTACAGGCAACCCAGAAGTCCTTTACCGCGGACACGGCTATTCGAATAGATAATGTTAACCCTGCAGGGGTGTACTTCTTCACACACGCTCTCACCACTTACTGCCGTTTACACGACATGTACTCGGCAACCTTCAAGAGTAAGCCCAGCAAGGGTGTCGGCCACGATCTGACTAACCACACAAGTCTCTTGTCCAGGTTTATCGCCTATTCGGGTTCCATCCGCAAGGAGATCCGGCCGGGGTGTCGCTCATGGCCCCAAACGATGTGTGCAGCGTTCCCAAGCCCACCTCGATGGGTGGATCTATGCTTGGTACACCGTGCCACTGTGCCTAGTCTGTCCCAAGCCCACCTGTATCGGGTGCCACTTGGTAGACTACTAACACTACCTACAAACACCAGAAACTAGTTGCAACTCTTGGACAGAGATCGAGTTGATTAATAAGTCGAGAGAGTCAATTAAGGATCCCAATGTGTGGTAGTAGCTGTTCATGGATCACAAACACAGAACTCAGTTCCTGAGGACGGCTGCAATGAGACAACCCACCATGTACTCCTACATGGCCTCTCACCGCTACCTTTACCAAATCGTGTTCACACACTTAGCTCTCAACAGTAGGACATGTTCACCACATTCCAATTCATCCCCGATGAATCAGACCTGACTCAACTCTAAGCAGTAGCAGGCATGACAAACAAGCATGAATGTTTAGGCACAATAGGGCTCAAACAACTCCTACTCATGCTAGTGGGTTTCATCTATTTACTGTGGCAATGACAGGTCATGCAGAGGATAAAGGGGTTCAACTACCGCAGCAAGTAACAGATGAATCATTGTTGTCCTAATGCAGTAAAAGAGAGCAGGAGCAAGAGAGTGGGATTTTATCGGAATGAACAAGGGGGTTTTGCTTGCCTGGCACTTCTGAAGATAGCATTGAGTCTTCATTAGTGTCAACGATCACAATGTCGGAACATCGTCTACCGAGAGGGGACAATTACTGGCAACAGAGAGGAAACACAATCAATGCAATGCAACATTATGATGCATGATCATGACATGGCAACATGCTGGTGTTTTGAGCTAATGCAGCTAGAAACAAAGTTAAATGAAGTTGGTTTGAACCCTAAGTTCAAAACCAAACTCCTTATGTGAAATTCAAATGTCATTTATATGATTTGTGCTAAACAGCAGCTATAAGTTGTTCTCACATGCATGAAAATGGTACAGATGGATAGATTGGATTTTTCTGATCATTTTTCATATATAAATTATTTCATTTGGAGTTACGGTTGATTTTTATATGAATTTTAGTAGTTTATACTATTTTTTGGAATATCCTGGATTTATTTTAAATCCAGAAAATTGTTAATTGCATCAGCATGACGTCACTATGATGTCAGCAGGTCAACGGGCCGGTCCAGGTCAAACCTGACCAGTGGGTCCCGCGTGTCAGTGTGATTAGACTAACTAATGTTTAATTAGTACTAATCCAAGTTAATTAGCAGGGTTGGCCCCACCTGTCATTGAACCAGGGGGGGTCAAACTGGGTCAGCGGTCAAACCTGCCGGCGGTTAGCTGCCGGCGAGGCCACACGCGGCGGCGTGCTGCGGGATTTGCCCACAGGGTGCCGTTTGGCGCGCGAGGCACAGCTACGGGATGCGGACGCTCGTCCGCATCCAACTGTGGTGGTGGCGCGGCCGGGGAGTGGCCGGAGTGGTGCCGGCGACGAGCTCGGCGGCGGCCGAAGCTCGGGTGCAAGTGGGGATGGGGCTGCGGTGCGCAAACGAGCGCGGCAAGGTGCCACGGAGGCTCTACGCGATGCGGGGAGCGCGTTGGGCGCATGCCCGGGACCAAATGGTCACCGGAGCATCACCGACGACGAGTGCAGGCGGCAGCGCGTCCGGGTGAGTGCGGTGTGGTCGCTACGGCGTGCGAGAGAGGGAGCGGAGAGGGGGAGCAGGGGCAGGAGCTCACGGCGGTTGCGACGAGGCGAACGGCGAGCTCAGGGAAGCATCGGAGCAAGCGGGGCGGCGAGGTGGATCTCCGACGACCGAGGAGGAGAAAAACATCGGGGCGGCGCTTCGGGGCCCTTCCGGTCGCGTGGCTCGGTGAGGAGGTAGGAAATGAGGTGGCGGAGCTCGAGGATAGCTCGGGGATGGCCGTGGCCGCGGTGGTGCACGTCGGCGGCGGTGGGCATGCTCGGCCATGGGGAGAGAAAGCAGAGGAGCGAGGGGGAGAGAGAACCAGAGAGTGAGGGGGGTCGAGGGGGTTCTGCGGGGTGGCGTGGTGTCGTCCAAGGCGAGGGGGAGCAGCTGCGTGGCTAGCAGGAGGTGGCCGCGGCTCGGCTGTGCGCGCGCCACGCGCGACGCCAGTAGGCGCGAGGAAGACGACGCGCGGTGGGGTGGGCTGGGCCTAGCTACAGTGCTGGGCCAGCTGGGCTGCCAGGTGAGCGTTAGGTAAACCTTTCTCTCTCTCTCTCTAATAACTGTTCCTGTTTTCTATTTTGCTTTTCTGTTTTTGATTTAGTAATAATACTAAACCATTTTTGTAAAACTCCTGAGAAAATTTGTGGGCACTTTTAAAATGTTTACTAACAGCCCTCAAATGTTTTCAGAATTATTGAAGCATTTAAAATATATATAGCCATTAAATGCTCCAATTCAAATACTTATGATTTAATCCAAAAACCTGAAATGACCTAGGGAAAATATGCACCAATTTTTGTCAGAGGTTTTCACCAGTTTCAAAAATGATGGACTTTTCCTAAAGTCACTTTGGGTTTATTGGAAGTGATTTTATTTGAGCCTATTTGAATTCATTTGGTGCTAGGGTTTGAACAATCCCCATTTCAAGTTTAACTGAAGTTTAAACATGATGCAACACATGACTAGCTAGCTCAGAGCAAACCAGAAGCTAGGGATGTGACAGGATGATTACCCTCCATGTAAAGGGCGTCATCATCACCATCGCCAACAACACAATGAAGAGAAACGCTATGGCAAGCTCAAATTCACAATGCCCATGTTCAATGGAAGCAATCATCCGGAAGAGTTCCTCTCATGGGCATTGAAGGTCGACAAAATCTTTCGTTTGCACAACTATGAGGAAGAGAAGAAGATCACTATGGCATCACTAGAGTTCCAAGACTATGTGCTCATATCGTGGGAACAAGTCCTTGAGCGCCGACAAGCAAGAGGTGAACCTCCAATCACCACGTGGGCCCAAATGAAGGATGCCATGCGAGCACGTTTTGTGCCCACATACTTCAACCACGATCTCTTCAAGAAGCTACAACTCCTCAAGCAAGGAACAAAGAGTGTTGAAGAATACTACAAGGAAATGAAGATTGCCATGATTCGAGCCAATGTCACCGAGGATGATGAGCAAACTATGGCACGATTCTTGAATGGACTCAATCATCGCATCAAGAAGATCGCCGACTTCCAACCCAACTCCAACCTCATTAAGCTCGTACATCAAGCTACAAAGGCAGAACGTCAAGTGCAAGATGACTTCAAGTACGCCAAGTACTCATCCAAGACCTACGGCTTCTCCAACAACCAAGCTTCAACAACTCCTCCAACATCTACATCAACCAAACCTTCTCCAAGCAACGACGACAAGCCGAGTTACAAGAAAACTTCGACAAGTTCAAGTCGTCTTCCTACTACTACAAGCAACTTCAAGCCGCGTGCTTCTTCATCTACTCCGACCAATGAGACCGTCAAGACAAGCTCCTTCAAGTGTTTCACTTGTGGCGGCACAAACAAGCGCACCATGATCCTCAACGACGATGGCACATACGACTCCATGAGTGATGAGGAGATGGAAGCTCTTGAGCAAGTGGCCATGCACTGGCGCGTCAACGAGGATGAAGATGACCAAGTCTTTTGTGATGAAGATATGAGCCCCGCTCTTGTTGTCTCCAAGGTCTTGACTCTTCAACATCAACAAGAAGAAGACCAAAGATGCCACATCTTCCACACCAAGGCCGGCATCAATGGAAGGTCCGTCAAGGTCATCATCGATGGAGGTAGTTGCCACAACTTGGCAAGTGAAGAACTATGCTCCAAACTCCAATTGGTCAAGAGGAAGCACCCGAACCCCTACAAGGTTCAATGGCTAAGTGACTCCGGCACTATACGAGTAGAGCATACGATCCAAGTCTCCTTCAAAATTGGTGCATATGAGGACACTTTGGAGTGTGATGTGGTCCCAATGACCGTTTGCCACCTCCTTCTTGGTCGACCATGGCAATTCGACCGTCGTGTCATCCACAATGGGCGTACCAATCACTATAGCTTCAAAATGAAAGGGAAGGAATATGTGCTACGACCTATGTCTACTAGTCAAGTGATAGCCGACAGGCAAGCCACCCATCATGGAAAGAAGAGTGAGAAAGTGATCCACCCAAAAGTGAGTGAGAGCCACAAGACAAACTTGAGCGCCTCTTCGCCTAGAGAGAAAAACCTCATATTATTTGCCATAAAAAGTGAGATGAGAGAAGTGTGTGAGAACCCATCGAGTGTTATGCACTTTGTCCTTGTGTGCAAGGATGGAGAACCAAAAACTAACACCTCTCACGAGCTACCTTTAGTGTTTTAGTCTATTTTGCAGGAATTCCAAGATGTTTTCCCCGATGAGCTACCTCCGGGTCTACCTCCTCTTCGAGGCATTGAGCATCGAATCGACCTCATCCCCGGAGCACCACTTCCAAACAAAGCTCCATACCGTGTCATTCCCGAAGAAACCAAGGAGATTCAACGGCAAGTACAACAACTAATCGACAACGGTCATGTACGTGAAAGCTTAAGCCATTGTGTCGTTCCGGTTATACTTGTGCCTAAGCCCGATGGAAGTTTCCGCTTGTGTTCCGATTGTAGACCTATAAATGCTATCACCATTCTCTATAGGCATCCCATTCCTCGCTTAGATGATATGCTTGATGAACTTAGCGGAGCCAACTTTTTCTGAAAAATTGATCTTAAAAGTGGCTATTACCAAATCCGCACACAAGAGGGTGATGAATGGAAAAGTGCTTTCAAAACCAAATTTGGCCTATATGAGTGGTTAGTCATGCCTATGGGTTTATCAGAGGCTCCCGGTACTTTCGTGCGTCTCATGCATTATGTGCTTCGCCCTTATATTGGAGTCTTTGTTGTGGTTTACTTCGATGATACTCTTGTGTTTAGCAAAACCATGAAAGAGCATCTTAATCATGTTAGGGCTGTTTTGCAAACCCTTCGCAAGGAACATCTTTATGCCAACATGGAAAAGTGCACATTTGGTGTTGACAAAGTGGTTTTCTTGGGTTTTGTTGTATCATCCAAGGGTGTTCATATTGATGAATCTAAAATTGAAGCAAT
This sequence comes from Triticum aestivum, assembly GCF_018294505.1. Classification (NCBI taxonomy): domain Eukaryota; kingdom Viridiplantae; phylum Streptophyta; class Magnoliopsida; order Poales; family Poaceae; genus Triticum; species Triticum aestivum. The sequence continues at coordinate 336,830,033 of NC_057804.1, forward strand.
TAAAACTTGGCCCCAACCCACCAATTTGCATCAAGTGCGTAGTTTTCTTGGTCTTGCAGGTTTTTACCGTTGCTTTGTGAAAGACTTTAGCACTGTTGCCGGTCCTTTGCATGCCTTGAGTAAGAAGAATACTCCTTTTGTTTGGGGATCTTTGCAATCGACGGCTTTTGATGAGCTCAAGCCTTTGCTTACTCATGCTCCTATTCTTGCTTTGCCCAATTTTGACAAAACTTCTGAGGTTCATTGTGATGCAAGTGGTACCGGAATTGGCGGAGTTTTGATGCAAGAAAAACGAGCCATTGCATATTTTAGTGAAAAAATCTCCGTTGCTCAACTTAACTATCCCATCTATGACAAAGAATTGTATGCTTTAGTGCGTGTGCTACATGTTTGGGAACATTATCTTAGACCTCATGAGTTTGTCATACACACCGATCATGAAACACTAAAGTACTTAAAAGGCCAAACTAAGTTGAACAAGCGTCATGCCAAATGGAGTGAATTTATTGAATCTTTCCCATATGTGATCAAGTACATTAAGGGTAAAGAAAATGTTGTTGCGGATGCACTTTCACGCATATGCACACTTGTCACTCAACTTGAGTTGAATGTTATTGGTTTTGAGCATATAAAAGACTTGTATGAGCATGATACTTCTTTTGCTACTCCTTATGCTAAGTGTTTGATGCACCGTCTTGGGAACGATACTACATAAAGGATGATTATCTTATGAGAGCTAACAAACTTTGCATTCCCGAGTCTTCTCTTCGTTTACTCCTTTTGCAAGAGGCTCATGGAGGCGGACTCATGGGACACTTTGGACGCGACAAGATATTCGCCACGCTCTCCAAGAACTACTTTTGGCCCAAGATGTTCCGTGATGTCTCACGTTTCACCAACCGGTGCTCTACATGTCGCAAAGCTAAGTCTAAAGCTCAATCCCATGGTCTTTACATGCCACTTCCTATTCCTTATCAACCTTGGGAAGACATTAGCATGGATTTTATACTTGGTTTGCCTAGAACTCAAAATGGCAAGGATTCCATCTTTGTTGTTGTGGACAGATTTTCTAAGATGGCACGTTTCATTCCTTGCAATAAGATAGACGATGCTTCACATATTGCTAATCTATTTTGTAGGGAAATCTTGCAACTTCATGGAGTGCCAAAGACAATTATCTCGGACCGCGATGTCAAGTTCTTGAGTTACTTTTGGAAGACCCTATGCACCAAGCTCGGGATCAAGCTATTGTTCTCTTCGGCATACCATCCTCAAACCGACGGCCAAACGGAGGTGACGAACCATACACTCTCCACTCTACTTCGTGTGTTGATCAAGAGGAACATCAAGGAGTGGGAGGTGTGCCTACCAATCGCCGAGTACGCCTACAACCGTGCAAGACATTCGACGATAGGCAAGTCGCCTTTTGAGGTCGTCTATGGCTTCAACCCATTGTCCCCATTAGACATTCTACCTCTTCCTCTACAAGAGCGCACCAACCTCTATGCAAGTGCACGTTGATGTAGGGTGGAACCCTATGTGGATGATCTTTCATGTTTGGAGTGGATCCTACGGGGAATCACGAAGAACGCGTGGAAGAACACGAGGAAAACACGGGGAGGAACGAGAGAAACACTCAACCGACAAGAGATCAATCACACAAGTGCTAGATCACCGAACACAAGGAGATACATATGATCCACAATCAACAAAGGTAAGGATACAAAGGTAACCGATCTTCTCCATGAGGAGGTCTTGAATCCACAAGGGGATCTTCCCACGAGGGGGTCTTGAATCCGATAGGATCTTCTCCGAGGAGGCCGCGGTCTCTCACGAGGAGGAGATCCGATAGATGAGCGAAGCTCTATCTCTAACTTGAGCTAAATCAACGCTAACTCTAACTAGGAGGAGGTGGAGGAGTATATATAGTCATGGGCCACGAAGGGGTAAGTTGGGGGATACATGGACTCGGTCCAATACACTGTGCGCAGACAGGCGTCAGACGTCCGTGGGTTCCGGTCGTCCGGAGGCTCGGGAAGGTCCGGACGTCCGGGAGTCTTCGAACTTCCGTAGATTTGGCTCGGGTCGAGAAGTACCGGACATCCGGAGGGGTTCGGTCGTCGGGGCCTGGGAGTCATCGGACGTCCAGTCCTGGTCGGACGTCCGGTCGCTGTAGCGTGTGTTGGCCTGGTTTCCTTGGGCTGGCGTGACCTTCAAGGGCCGGACGTCCGGGTTGGACAGGTCGTCCGGTGTCTATAGCTTCGGGCAGCTTCGTCTCTTGGTCCTTGTACTTGGCGTCCTCGCTAGCTTTTCCGTTGGATGTGGTGGCTTCGTGGCTTTCCTCCAAGTACCTGATCATGCATAGAACACACGTTGGACGTAGTATCCATGTCTCACATGTAGAAAGTGAAGGTTCAGAAAGGAGCAAGTTCACCTTGTGTCCAATGGCATCTAGTTGAGGTCTCGTCATAAGTCCTCTTGGGGCTTAGAGAGTAGTCGGAGTGTACATGGGGATGAACGTGGGATGCTCCACATCATCTCCCCCCCCCCTTGGGAAAGATCCGACCTCGGATCGTGATCCTCATCACCATGGAAACGGTTGTCATAGACGGACTTGTAGTTGGACGAAGTTGAAGACATGGCGCAATCCAAGTAGTCCAAGGTGTCGCCGGAGTGATAGACATGCAAAAAGAGCAAACACAAGCAACACTCTGAAATACAATGGTTAGCGCACACAAAGTGTCCGTCATGTAAGAATGAGTCCGTGCGGCAAGATTGGTCGTGACAAAGTGCATGAAGATTATCAAGATGATCTAGAATGAGATGCAAAGCATTCATGGGAGGAAATGCAATCATTGTGCACACAAATGTGTTGTAAATATGATTAATGCAACCACGGTGCAAAATGATGTCATAGTGAGACGGTTTATCAATAGCATGAATATGGCAATAGATGCTCAACATGTGTATGTTATCATGCAATTGATGGTGGATAATATGATCATGATGTATGAATATGCCATCAAGGTAGATCACAACAAATTTGCTAAGGAATTGCACAAGCTCATATATCATGGATGACATGGAAATAGATGCAAGAAGATAAGCATAATGTGAGTCAATCCATGCATGCAGTGCAAACTTGTGGTGAGTATGATATGTCCATCGAGCATGACATGTATAAGCACAATCAACAAATATGGAGGTGTTGGTGTACCAAAGCTCGATATCGAGGCATGAGTGGAGTTCCAAAGGTGCATCCAATAAGTGTGAGCGCTCCTCAATGTGAAGGTCCATGTAGCCAATCTCCAATGTCGCTCCTCCGTTCACGAGATGTATCATGTAGACAACAAGAAGGAAACAAAAATGAAAGAGTGACCCATCCAATATGTGTATTTGAGGATGGCTCAAAGAGAAGGAGGTCACCTTTAGGAGGTTCTCAAGGATGATGGAATTGTGCATCTTGTATGCCTTCACATAACCAATATGTCTCATGACGGTATCGCCTTGTGACTCCTTCAAAATGAACGAACATGACAAACACTCGGAAAAACAAATGAGATTAGCGTAAATGCAAAACCTAACATTCGTGTGGTAAGATACCCAACAAGTGTATGCATCATGCTCCTCATAAGAAAGAACAAGGGAGCATTTCATAGTATGGAGGCATATGATGCGAGAACAACCAAATATAATAGGCTCATGTAAACAAGCATGCATCACAAGTAAGTTGTCAAAGTCTCCAAGATCAATAAGCATAGTATGGTTGCACTCCATACAAGTGGGTATGAAAGAGGCAACTAATGGACAAAAGAGACAATAATCAAGATATATCATGTGAGAGGCATGAGCATATATGTCATCAACCCAAGAAAGCAAGAGATAGTGGAACATGGGTGATGCAACATAGCAAGCAATCATAGCGATCGAGTCAAGCAAGCTAGTAGTGCGAATATGCAACATACTAGGAGGAATCATGGCAAGCATGTCATTGGTGGAAATGGTGGGCATGAATAATTCACATGTCATAGCACAAGCATGAAAGCAAGATGTGAGGAAAGTAGCATGAATGTATTGGTGAGAAGCCATTTGTAGATAGCAATGGGTCATCATGAATCTCCCAACACAACAAGCATCAAAAGCATGGGTCACATGATAAACATGGAAAAAGCAACAAGGATCTCCACCAAGCATGCAAATATACATGGGAGTAGCATAATGGTGAATCATGGGTAGATGCAAACAAGGGTCACAATTGCGTAGCAAAGACATAGAAACAAGCACAACATGCAAAGTTACATGCTAGAATGGGCATAAGGTGACAAGTGGTAGATAGCCCATGGTCGTGTGAGATCCAAGTAGAAGAGATGCGTGTAGTCCTTGCACGAAGGGAACGGTGGTAAGGATAGTCCACGGGATCCCAAAGCATCGTTGCTCTCAAGAGCTCGTTTCATCAACTCTTGGGATTGAGAGGTTGACGAGTATACATGAGTACCTACACAAAACAAAGACAAAGGAAAAATTGTGTGTGCATGGTATATGTACACATCATCCATCATGATGCACACGTGCATCTGTCGGTTAGCACAAAACATCCAATACTCAAATAAATGAGATGCGTGATATAGTAACATGTCATCCATCATGATAGGTTTGTTATTATGTATAGCATAATGGAGACTCAAATTATGTAATGCATCACGAGCAATATCTAGAGCATTGTGATTCATGGAATTCATATGATGCAAGAAAAACGAGCCATTGCATATTTTAGTGAAAAAATCTCTGTTGCTCAACTTAACTATCCCATCTATGACAAAGAATTGTATGCTTTAGTGCGTGTGCTACATGTTTGGGAACATTATCTTAGACCTCATGAGTTTGTCATACACACCGATCATGAAACACTAAAGTACTTAAAAGGCCAAACTAAGTTGAACAAGCGTCATGCCAAATGGAGTGAATTTATTGAATCTTTCCCCTATGTGATCAAGTACATTAAGAGTAAGGAAAATGTAGTTGCGCATGCACTTTCACGCATATGCACGCTTGTCACTATACTTGAGTTGAATGTTATTGGCTTTGCGCACATAAAAGACTTGTATGCTAATGACCCATCTTTTGCAACTCCTTATGCTAAATGTTTGACGCATACATCTTGGGAACAATATTACATCAAGGATGGTTATCTTATGAAAGCTAACAAACTATGCATTCTCGAGTCTTCTCTTCATTTGCTCCTTTTGCAAGAGGCTCATGGAGGCGGACTCATGGGACACTTTGGACGCGACAAGACATTCGCCATGCTATCCAAGAACTGCTTTTGGCCCAATATGTTCCGTGCCGTCTCACGCTTCACCACCCGATGCTCTACGTGTCGCAAAGCTAAGTCTAAAGCTCAATCACATGGTGTTTACATGCCTCTTCCTATTCCTTATCAACCTTGGGAAGACATTAGCATGGATTTTGTACTTGGTTTTCCTAGAACTAAAAATGGAAAGGATTCCGTGTTTGTTGCTGTGGACCGATTTTCTGAGATGGCACATTTTATTCCTTGCAACAAGATAGACGATGCTTCACACGTTGCAAATCTCTTTTGTAGGGAAATCTTGCACCTCCATGGAGTACCAAAGATAATCGTCTCCGACCGTGACGTCAAGTTCTTGAGTTACTTTTGGAAGACGCTATGCGCCAAGCTCGGAATCAAGTTGTTGTTCTCATCCGCATACCATCCTCAAACCAACGGCCAAACGGAGGTGATGAACCGGACGCTCTCCACTCTACTTCGTGTGTTGATTAAGAAGAACATCAAGGAGTGGGAGGCGTGTCTACCCATCACCGAGTACTCCTACAACCGTGCAAGACATTCGACTACCGGCAAGTCCCCCTTCGAGGTCGTCTACGGCTTCAACCCATTGTCCCCTTTGGACAATCTACCCCTTCTTCTACAAGAACGCACCAACATGGACGCGAGTGCACGGGCGAACTACATCAAGAAGATGCACGAAGATACAAGGCACAAAATCATGCGCCAAGTACAACGACTAGCGTCCAAGCTCAACATCAACAAGCAACCCAAGACATTCAACATTGGAGACCTCGTGTGGCTACACCTTCGCAAGGACCACTTCCCCAACGAACGCAAGTCCAAGCTTCTCCCTCGAGCCGACGGACCCTTCAAGGTGCTAGCACGCTACAACAACAACGCTTACAAGATCGACCTCCCACGCGACAAGTACAACATGAGCGACATCTCCAACGTCTCCAATCTCTCCCCGTACCATGGTGATGAGGATTTCGATCCGAGGTCGGATCTTTCCCAAGGGAGGGGAGATGATGCGGAGCATTCTACGGTCATCCCCATGGACACTACTTCGACTACTCAAGCTCCAAGTGGAGCCATGACGAGAGCTCGAGCACGTGCTATTCAATCCGAGGTTAACTCTCTCCTTGTTAAACTTCCCTTTGACCCACTTGAGACATGGCTACTACCTCAAACGGAGATGCTTTGTGTGCTTAGGTACCAAGAAAGTAACCAAGGAGAACTTACGACGCAAGATGAACATCGAGAGCATGTAGATGATCTACCCAGCCCAGAAGGACCGGAAAAACCGCCCAACCACCGCTCGGCGGAACAACCGGCCAGCTACCGCCCAACAACCGGCCCACCTTCTGCGATCAAGCGGAGCATGGCCGGTGCTGCACAGGTTTTACCGGTTTTTGCCCAAAGACCGGAACAACTGCCACGAAAACCGGTACAACTGCTGGCCCCTCCGACGTCCATCTTCAGAAGCCAGCGCCTGACCTCCAGCGGTAGTACCGCCTTCCACTTTCGGTACTTCCACCCTGCATGAGTTACCAGCAGAACAACCGCCCACTTGACCGGTACTACCAGCCTGCCTGCGCGCAGTGCAAGGGGTTTTTGCCCCATGTATCCTCTCCCACTTTCCCCTTCGTGGCTTAGCACTATATATACTCATCTCCTAGCATCGTATTAGGGTAGCATTGGTCTCGCTCATACTTTTTGTGAGAGCCTTGCGCATCGACTTGGTTACTTCTCCTCGGAGCTCATGACCTCTTCGGAGAAGATCCCCCAAGCGGATTCAACCCCCTTCAAGGGAAGACAATCAAGACCTCCTCACGGAGAAGGATGGCTACCTTTGCATCTTTCCTTTGTTGGTTTTGAATCTTGTTCTACCTTATGTGTTCGGTGATCTAGCCCTTGTGTGATCGATTACCTGTCAGTTTAGTGATTCTCTCGTGTGTTTCCTTTGTGTTCTTCCGCTTGTTCATCGTGTTCCCCGTAGGATCCACTCCAAACGTGAAAGATCGTCCACATAGGGTTCCGCTGATGTAGGGTGGGATCCTATGTGGATCATCTTTCACGTTTGGAGTGGATCCTACGGGGAAACACGAAGAACATGCGGAAGAACACGAGGTAAACACGGGGAGAACGAGAGGGAGAAACACTAAACCAACATAGAATCAATCACACGAGTGCTAGATCACAGACAACATAGAGTAACATATGATTCACAATCAACAAAGGTAAGGATACAAAGGAACCGTTCTTCTCCCTGAGGAGGCCTTGAAATCCACGAGGGGATCTTCCCATGACTGGGTCTTGAATCCGATAGGATCTTCTCCGAGGAGGCCGCGGTCTCTCACGAGGAGGAGATCCGGAGGATGAGCGAAGCTCTATCTCTAATTGAGCTAAATCAACGCTAACCCTAGAAAGGAGATGGGGGCGTCCTATTTATAGTCTTAGTGCAAATGGAAGTCAAAGCGAAGGGATACAAGGGCTCCAGCCCGTAGGTTCGGTCACTCAGGTGTCGGACGTCCGGAAAGCGTCGGATGTCCGGAGGCTCGGGACGGTCCGGTCATCTGGACGTGTTCGGACGTCCGTAGGTTTGGCTCTGATGTGGGCGTGTCGGTCGTCCGTAAAGGGGCGGTCGTCCGGAGCTTCAGGAGGGGCCGGACGTCCGGAGGCTGTCGGTCGTCCGTGGATTTGGCTCGGGTGCTTGTCGTCAGGTCGTCCGGTCCGCTCCGAACGTCCGTAGATTTGTTTCGGGTGACGAAGTATCGGACGTCCGGAGAGTCCCGTCGTCCATGTCCTGGGACTCGTCGGACGTCCGGGCAGCGTCGGTCATCCGACGCCTGTAGCTTCCGCGGCAGCTCTTCTTCTTGTCCATCATGCTTGGGGTGCTCGCCGTCTTGGCTCTTGTGTGTAGCTGTTTCGTGGCTCGCTTCCAGGCACCTGATAACACACAGAGTTTCCGAATGAGGTAGTAGCCATGTCTCGTGAGTAGGAAGAGGATGTTCGGAGAGGAGCGAGTTCACCTTATCTTCAATAGCCTTAGCTCGGGCTCGTGTCATGGGTCCAAGAGGTGTTGAGGGAGATGTAGGCACGTCCATGGGGAGGAGCGAGGGATGCTCTGCATCATCCGCCCTACATCAAACCATGTGGGGGTGCATCATATTCCACCATGGCCATCGTCGTGTCCAAAGGGAGGACGAAGTCATCGGGGATCGGCGCGTCATCATAAATGGGACCTAGCACCAAATGAGAAGACACAATAGAGGTAGAGGTCAAGTTGTTAGAAATGCAAATGGCCTCACGAGACCTATCAACTATCTCACTCTCTCTATGTGGTGGTTCACTCACTCCCTCAAAGTAGGTGCACTCATTCTCCCATATGGTGGAGTCACTCATCTCACTCAAGTGGTGGGGGTTGTGGCTCTCCTCACATGGGAATTGGGGCAACACATCATATATGGGGCTAGTGGTGAAGTCACTCTCACTCTCAATATGGTGGCACAAGTAACTCAAGTCATCATACGTCGCCGTGGTCGAAGGGAAAATCCCATGCACAACCATGTCGTCCCCGTCACCGTGGATGAAGGCCGAAGATGGCACATCATCACTCTCCTCCATGACCGACAGGAAAATCCCATGCTCGATCATCTTCTCATCGTCACCGTGGATGAAGGCCGAAGATGGCACATCATCACTCTCGCCTCCTAAGATGGAAACATCATCCTTGCTCGCCACCTTGTCGCTTGCCTCCAAAGCTTGGTCCTTGAAGGTCTCTGTAGTCGTACTCGTCGCCGCACCGTCTTGAAAAAGAGTCAAGGTAGACTCGGCATCATCAATGCCACAATGAGGGATGGCGGTGAAGTCAAACTTGGGAGCATCATCTTGGAGCTCGTCGGGCTTGGACATCGTGGTGGTACTAGCCTCATGCTTGTCGTAGAGCTTGGTCGTTGCTAAGTGTGCTTGGGGTGGAGAAGCCTTGGCCTTCATGAGTTCTTGTTCCGCCTTGAGAGCACGAATGTAGTATTCGTCGAGGGACTTATAGTTCTCGAGAAAGATAGACTTGGAGATGTCGTTGTTCAGTCCCATCATGAAGTGGAACTTCATCGAAATGGGGTCGTCCACGCCGGCTCGTCGCAAGGCAATCTTCATCTCATTGAAGTACTTGTCGATGGACTTGGATCCTTGGATGGTGTTCTCCAATTGGCGTCGAAGTTGTTCCGTGTAGGTTGGAGGCAGGAACTCTCGCCGCAAAGCTCTCTTCGTCTTGGGCCAACTCATGTCGTAGCCCTCTGTAGGTGTGTGAAGCCACCATGTCGAGGCATAGTCGTGGAAGTTTCTTGTGGTGCACTTCACTTGATCTCCGAAAGGGACTTGATGTATCTTGAGGTAGTCGTCCATCAAGCGCTCCCACTCGAGGTACTCCTCGGGTTCTTGAGTCTCATAGAAAGGAATCGCATGGTCGATGTCGAGGTCATAGTAGCTCGTGGAAGTCGCGGACTTGACCTTGAGGAGCTTCTCTTGAGTGTAGTCTTGGGGTGTTTGTTGGTGAAGATGTCGTATGGCCGTAGGCGAAGATGCCTTGAAGTCGGTAGGCGAAGATTCCAAGGGAGATGGTGAATTCGTTGAGTGGTTGTTGGTGTTGAGCTCTTGACCTTCATCTTGTTGGTGATGGTGCCGATGCCGATGTGATCTTGTCGGAGATGGTTGCTCGGAAGGATGTGCTCTTGAGTGTCCTCTCAAAGATGAGGAAGATCGCTTGTAGGACTTGATGAGGGCTTTGATCTCCTCCATTTGAGCTTGCATCTTGGCGTCGGAGTTGTTTTTCATGGCATCAAACTCGTCGTTGTTGTATACCTAAGGTGAAACGGTTTGCCTATCCATCACAAGACTCAAGGAGAGGTGAGTAAGAAATGAGATAAACAATACCAAGTTACCTTTTCCCAATGTTGAGGATGTATCCCGTTTTACTCAATGTGAAATGAAAGAATAGTGGAATTGGTACCGGACTTGTTCACTCACACCTATCAAGTAAAGCTTATGGTGTAGCTCGGTGAGGATAGTGGCACAAAATTTGATGCAAAATGTTAGCAAGAGTCAATAATGTTGAAAGAAATTCACAACTTCGCAAGCGAAACAAGTAGACCAATAGCAATATGTGGCACACGAAAACACACACACTGATAGATAAATGGGGTCGTGCAACCAAGGAATGAGCACAAAATGTGGAATCCACGGAAAATGCTAGCGTTTCACAACTCAAGAGAGACGCCAGCACGATTGCTCAATAGGCGGATACGACACTTGTGCACAACCTATAAGATGCAAAATAGATAAACTTTCTATCCCAAGTATGCTATGTATGTATGGTTCCCGGTGTTTCTCTCAAGATGATCGGATATGACAATCTTATGCAATATGGTATGATGCTATGGCACTTTCTTACAAGCTTCTTTGCTCTCTTTCTTTTGCTTAAAAGCTTTATTCTCTTTTTTTTGTATGGCCACTTTTGCACAATGCGCAAACCAAGATAGCAATTGTTTATATGCGGGAACAAACTTGTGACACAAGATATGATATGATGATACCAATATGATATGGTATGTATGCAATGGAAGGTACGGATCACTAATGTGCACAAGTAATATTGCCGGCAATACTCAAATGGCTAGTATCGATAGGCAAGTAACGAAAAATGGGCTAGGGGTTATCAATGCAATAGCAAGGGGAATATACAATGGTGTCATCGAGGTTACCGTCCTTGGAGATGATGAGAGGCGGTGTTGCCGAAGTCGACCTATTCCTAGTTAGCCGAAACACCCTAGGAAACGGAAAAATCGCAAACTCAAAATCTTCAAAGGCAAAATGCCAAATGGTGGTAGCAGAAAAGCGATGGTAGTTTGCACTCGGCAATGCGGAAGTGGAGTGATGGGTTATGTGAGTCGAAGTTGAAGTGGATGTTGTCGTCCCAAAGTAGCCGAAACACCTTAGGAGACACAAGCGACAACTCAAACAAGCTCAAACAAAATTGGGTTATGTTGGGTTGGTGGAAGTGTATGATGGGAAAGGTTATGTGGAAGTGGTGGTGGTGGTTGATGAAGAAGCAACCATCCCTAAGTAGCCGAAACACCTTAGGAGACTCTAATCACACCTCAAAAAACCACATATGCAATGGGGAACAAAATGGGTTATGTTGCGGAAGTCGGTGGTGGTAACGCGGATGATATGGAGGTGGCCTAGGCAAAGATGCCAAAGTTCCAAAAAATTTATGTAGTCAAATGATGTTGGTGGTATTTTTGTGGGATAGGGGATGTCAATAGCTTCCAAACGAGCTAAAGAACGTGAAGAACGGACTCCGGATGAATTAGTTATGACCAAACCAAAAATTCAGCCATGTCAGTTTCAGGGTTAGCCGGACATCCGGGAGGAGGTACGAATGATCCGGGAGTACTTCCGGATGATCCGGGTTTGTCAAGGCTGGTTCTGTTGTCTGGGTGCGTGGGTTATCCGGACGTCCGGGAGAGGGCTCAGCTGATCCGGGAGTTGTCCGGATGATCCGGGAGAAGGTCTGGATGATCCGGGCAGGTCAAACTGCTCGGGATTTCCTCTCGGGGATGAATTTTTGGGCGGAAATGGATGATTTTCGGGGCAAAATTTGATGGATTTCATGGATGGAAGGTGCGGAAACTTGGGGAGATGCTAGATCCACTTGAAACCAAGCAAATCCGTGGATCAAAGTCAACAAAACATCATCAAACTAACAAATCACAAAAAAAAATTGGGGGCTATTTTTGGTGGGGATTTCCGGATTTAGGACAAAATCAAGAAATTCAAGCTAGAAAACAAAGGGTAGGGGCTCCAAAAACATGATCAATGTGGCTCATGATACCAAGATGATGTAGGGTAGAACCCTAGAGGTCGATCTTTCACGATTGGAGCGGATCCCTACGAAGAACACGGGGAAGAACGGAGTCAAGAACAAGTCGAATCACACATCCACTAGACAATCAAACACACAAGATCACAAGGTACACGAACAACAAAAGGGAAGATAGAAGGTAGAGTTCATCTCCAAGAGGAGGGATTGATGGTATCCTAGAAGGATCTTCCCGCGAGGGGTCCTTGATGATATCCCGCAGGATCTTCTCACATGGAGGTCTTGAACTCCATGGGAGTGGTAGTCTCTCTCTCTCTCTCTCAAGAGGAGGAGGTAGGAGCAAAGCTCACCTAAGAATGAGCTATCATATTTGCTTCCCCTAAAAAAGGAGAGGAGGAGGTCTATTTATAGTCTAGGCCACGAAGGGGTAAGTGAGGGGGTGGAATGGGTACATGGGCCTCGGCCCGGAAGCATGCACGCAGGCAAGGCCCGGATGATCCGGATGGGGGTCCGGATGATCCGGTTGTCATCCGGATGATCCCGGAGGGGGGGCGGATGATCCGGCTTCACGCGAGGCCTTCGGGTGTCTTTAGAAGGAGTTATACGGATGATCCGGCTGAGCCAGGATGATCCGGACGGCGGTCCGGATGTCCGGCCTGGCTCCTGGGGCTGCTCCGTCTTCTCCTTTCTTACGTTTTCTCTTCCACACTTCCCTCGCGGACGGTGTAGTCGTTCCTTGGCACTTCCACTCCTCCTTGACATCCGTGAAGCTCCGACAATACCTATGCATGCACACGGGAGAAGTGTCAAGTAGTAGACCATCCTCGAAGGGGTCATGTGAGCACGTGTAAGGGAGACGATTCACCTTTGTGTATGCAAAGTAGATGTCGCACGTGTCACTTGCCAAACGGACTCTTGACATGGTGATGTCCGTAGGGTGCTCCGCATCAGTTATCTTATAGACCATTTGTTTCGTCTTGCTTGCAAAGCTGAACAAGAAATAAAACGACATGTTGCCCACAAGGAGAACAAGCGCACGGTGCACATTCCAAGTATTGATACAGATGTTTCTTCAACTACTAGGCATACTATTACAACCACATCCATTGATGCGACAACTATGTCAACTCCACCATGTGACACATCACCATCGAGAGTGCCTGCATTATCTGAGTTGATCATAAGAGGTAATGACAATGGTACATATTTTCCACTTTCACATGAGCATGATGCATGCCTAGTTAACTTGAATACATCATGTGTTGAGATACCTATTGATTTAAGCACAACACCTATTTTAGAGAGACTCGTGTTACAATCATGAATGTGTCATGTGATCAAACAACTGAAATACCAACAATTTTAAGTGCACCCATTAAATTAACTGTTGATGCAAATGAACCAGTGTTTAATAATTTTGATATGACCTCTAATCTTGGTGATGATTGTATGTCAAATGACTTATTTCATGTTTTCTTATTTAAGCATGTTGTAGTATGTCAATTTGATTCAAATAAGGTTTATTCACCAATGTTGGGATGGTTTAATGATGAACATTGTCAATCCTTTGATATGAATAAGAGCTTCTCTTATATGTGCAAATTGAGTTGCAATATTTTCATTCCTTCTAATACTTGTGATAATATTTTGGCTTTACATTTAATGAACTATGAAAGTTACTCACATATACATGTGTCATATGTGCAAAAATTAAGGGAAGTAAAAATGGATGACATATACATATACAACATGTACACCTTGCCTCTTTTGTTAGCCACATTTCAGATTAAGCAACGCTGAGGACGGCTTTGTTTTCAAGAAGAGGAGGATGATGAGGACATGACTACCTTGGATATGACCAAACATATTGCATACATGTATATTTGTGAGGTGATTTCTAATGCAAACTATGCAATAATTTATTTATGTCATCCAGGACAGAAATATTTCACAAACTTTTGTGCCATGTCTAATTGTAGGTGTATGGGAGATTTGTACAGTCCACATATGAAGATAAGGGAGAAAGAGATGTTTACTTGCTGTTCAAAAAGTTCTCTCGCGTCACTTTTGGCCCAAGAGAAGATAAAGTCTAAGTCTCTCACGTTCTGGACTCAGATTCGGACTGCACAGACATAACTGACTCAAAACGTCAATAACTTTTTCATCCGGACTCCGAATTGGGTGATTCTTTTTTTGTTGGAAAATAGGTTTTGTTCACTTTCCAACCCAATTGGGTTCACCTTCAAATTTGATAGAGGCAAAGGTGTTCCATCTTTCGATGAGATGGTGATTATCGTTTTGTAGGAGCAGACTTTGACGATCTGACTACGTACACGCAAGGAGGCCACGCCTTAGCAATCGCTAAACCAACTCCAAGAGGTTATTGACCACGCCGAAGCATGATCAACCTCACCACGAGGTTCTATTTCCTGCGAGAAAACGAAGAAACAAGCAAGAAACTGAGATTGCAATCTGGATATTGCGAATATAAGGTGAAAGTTTTATTGATCAAGATGGGGTTCTGTGACGTCTTGGTCTGGTTGTTGAACACAAATGAAGTACGCGAAGTTGCAGCTATTGCGAACTTTTAATCTAAAAAAACCCAAAGTCTAAACGGTGCCCTAACGGCTGTATATATGGAGGAAGAGGGGGGAGGGGGAATTTCGTGGCCCTTGGTGGAGGGGTCCGAAACCAACCCTATCTCTTGTTTCCCCACACGTACGGACTCTAAAAATAGCCTATACTTATGTATTTCAAAATTACATGGGCCTAGCCCAATAAAATGGTAACTCAGC